>NC_091289.1:202820440-203000440 GCF_032444005.1 Ranitomeya imitator
GTCGTGTTTGGAGGAAAAAGAATACTGAGTTGCATCCATCAAACACCATACCTACTGTGAAGCATGGTGGTGGAAACATCATGCTTTGGGGCTGTTTCTCTGCAAAGGGGCCAGGACGACTGATCCGGGTACATGAAAGAATGAATGGGGCCATGTATCGTGAGATTTTGAGTGCAAACCTCCTTCCATCAGCAAGGGCATTGAAGATGAAACGTGGATGGGTCTTTCAACATGACAATGATCCAAAGCACACCGCCAGGGCAACGAAGGAGTGGCTTCGTAAGAAGCATTTCAAGGTCCTGGAGTGGCCTAGCCAGTCTCCAGATCTCAACCCTATAGAAAACCTTTGGAGGGAGTTGAAAGTCCGTGTTGCCAAGCAAGGAGCCAAAAACATCACTGCTCTAGAGGAGATCTGCATGGAGGAATGGGCCAACATTTCAACAACAGTGTGTGGCAACCTTGTGAAGACTTACAGAAAACGTTTGACCTCTGTCATTGCCAACAAAGGATATATTACAAAGTATTGAGATGAAATTTTGTTTCTGACCAAATACTTATTTTCCACCATAATATGCAAATAAAATGTTAAAAAAACAGACAATGTGATTTTCTGGATTTTTTTTTCTCAGTTTGTCTCCCATAGTTGAGGTCTACCTATGATGTAAATTACAGACGCCTCTCATCTTTTTAAGTGGTGGAACTTGCACTATTGCTGACTGACTAAATACTTTTTTGCCCCACTGTATACACTGCACAGTACCACCTCTATATCCTGTATATATACACTGCACAGTACCACCTCTATATCCTGTATATATATACTGCATAGTACCACCTCTATATCCTGTATATACACTGCACAGTACCACCTCTATATCCTGTATATATATATTGCACAGTACCACCTCTATATCCTGTATATATACACTGCACAGTACCACCTCTATACCCTGTATATATACACTGCACAGTACCACCTCTATATACTGTATATATATATATATACTGTACAGTACCACCTCTATATCCTGTATATATACACTGCACAGTACCACCTCTATATCCTGTATATATATATATACTGCACAGTACCACCTCTATATCCTGTATATATATACTGCACAGTACCACCTCTATATACTGTATATATATATATATACTGTACAGTACCACCTCTATATCCTGTATATATACACTGCACAGTACCACCTCTATATCCTGTATATATATATATACTGCACAGTACCACCTCTATATCCTGTATATATATACTGCACAGTACCACCTCTATATCCTGTATATATACTGCACAGTACCACCTCTATATCCTGTATATATATATACTGCACAGTACCACCTCTATATCCTGTATATATATACTGCACAGTACCACCTCTATATCCTGTATATATATATACTGCACAGTACCACCTCTATATCCTGTATATATATATACTGCACAGTACCACCTCTATATCCTGTATATATATACTGCACAGTACCACCTCTATATCCTGTATATATATATATATATACTGTACAGTACCACCTCTATATCCTGTATATATATACTGCACAGTACCACCTCTATATCCTGTATATATATACTGCACAGTACCACCTCTATATCCTGTATATATACTGCACAGTACCACCTCTATATCCTGTATATATACTGCACAGTACCACCTCTATATCCTGTATATATATACTGCACAGTACCACCTCTATATCCTGTATATATACACTGCACAGTACCACCTCTATATCCTGTATATATATATACTGCACAGTACCACCTCTATATCCTGTATATATATATACTGCACAGTACCACCTCTATATCCTGTATATATATACTGCACAGTACCACCTCTATATCCTGTATATATATACTGCACAGTACCACCTCTATATCCTGTATATATATACTGCACAGTACCACCTCTATATCCTGTATATATATATACTGCACAGTACCACCTCTATATCCTGTATATATACTGCACAGTACCACCTCTATATCCTGTATATATATATATACTGTACAGTACCACCTCTATATCCTGTATATATATATACTGCACAGTACCACCTCTATATCCTGTATATATATATACTGCACAGTACCACCTCTATATCCTGTATATATACACTGCACAGTACCACCTCTATATCCTGTATATATATATACTGCACAGTACCACCTCTATATCCTGTATATATACACTGCACAGTACCACCTCTATATCCTGTATATATACACTGCACAGTACCACCTCTATATCCTGTATATATATATACTGCACAGTACCACCTCTATATCCTGTATATATACACTGCACAGTACCACCTCTATATCCTGTATATATATACTGCACAGTACCACCTCTATATCCTGTATATATACACTGCACAGTACCACCTCTATATCCTGTATATATACAATGCACAGTACCACCTCTATATCCTGTATATATACACTGCACAGTACCACCTCTATATCCTGTATATATACTGCACAGTACCACCTCTATATCCTGTATATATATACTGCACAGTACCACCTCTATATCCTGTATATATACACTGCACAGTACCACCTCTATATCCTGTATATATATACTGCACAGTACCACCTCTATATCCTGTATATACACTGCACAGTACCACCTCTATATCCTGTATATATACACTGCACAGTACCACCTCTATATATATATACTGCACAGTACCACATCTATATCCTGTATGTATATACTGCACAGTACCACCTCTATATCCTGTATATATATATACTGCACAGTACCACCTTTATATCCTGTATATATACACTGCACAGTACCACCTCTATATCCTGTATATATACACTGCACAGTACCACCTCTATATCCTGTATATATATACACTGCACAGTACCACCTCTATATCCTGTATATATATACTGCACAGTACCACATCTATATCCTGTATATATATACTGCACAGTACCACCTCTATATCCTGTATATATATATACTGCACAGTACCACCTTTATATCCTGTATATATACACTGCACAGTACCACCTCTATATCCTGTATATATACACTGCACAGTACCACCTCTATATCCTGTATATATATACACTGCACAGTACCACCTCTATATCCTGTATATATATACTGCACAGTACCACATCTATATCCTGTATATATATACTGCACAGTACCACCTCTATATCCTGTATATATATATACTGCACAGTACCACCTCTATATCCTGTATATATACACTGCACAGCACCACCTCTATATCCTGTATATATATACTGCACAGTACCACCTCTATATCCTGTATATATATACTGCACAGTACCACCTCTATATCCTGTATATATATATACTGCACAGTACCACCTCTATATCCTGTATATATATACTGCACAGTACCACCTCTATATCCTGTATATATATATATACTGCACAGTACCACCTCTATATCCTGTATATATATACTGCACAGTACCACCTCTATATCCTGTATATATATACTGCACAGTACCACCTCTATATCCTGTATATATATATATACTGCACAGTACCACCTCTATATCCTGTATATATATACTGCACAGTACCACCTCTATATCCTGTATATATATACTGCACAGTACCACCTCTATATCCTGTATATATATATATACTGCACAGTACCACCTCTATATCCTGTATATATACACTGCACAGTACCACCTCTATATCCTGTATATATATACTGCACAGTACCACCTCTATATCCTGTATATATACACTGCACAGTACCACCTCTATATCCTGTATATATACACTGCACAGTACCACCTCTATATCCTGTATATATATATACTGCACAGTACCACCTCTATATCCTGTATATATATACTGCACAGTACCACCTCTATATCCTGTATATATATACTGCACAGTACCACCTCTATATCCTGTATATATATACTGCACAGTACCACCTCTATATCCTGTATATATATATATACTGCACAGTACAACCTCTATATCCTGTATATATATACTGCACAGTACCACCTCTATATCCTGTATATATACACTGCACAGTACCACCTCTATATCCTGTATGTATATATACTGCACAGTACCACCTCTATATCCTGTATATATATATATACTGCACTGTACCACCTCTATATCCTGTATATATATACTGCACAGCACCACCTCTATATCCTGTATATATATATACTGCACAGTACAACCTCTATATCCTGTATATATATACTGCACAGTACCACCTCTATATCCTGTATGTATATATACTGCACAGTACCACCTCTATATCCTGTATATATACACTGCACAGTACCACCTCTATATCCTGTATATATACACTGCACAGTACCACCTCTATATCCTGTATATATATACTGCACAGTACCACCTCTATATCCTGTATATATACACTGCACAGTACCACCTCTATATCCTGTATATATACACTGCACAGTACCACCTCTATATCCTGTATATATATATACTGCACAGTACCACCTCTATATCCTGTATATATATATACTGCACAGTACCACCTCTATATCCTGTATATATACACTGCACAGTACCACCTCTATATCCTGTATATATATACACTGCACAGTACCACCTCTATATCCTGTATGTATATATACTGCACAGTACCACCTCTATATCCTGTATGTATATATACTGCACAGTACCACCTCTATATCCTGTATGTATATATACTGCACAGTACCACCTCTATATCCTGTATATATATACTGCACAGTACCACCTCTATATCCTGTATGTATATATACTGCACAGTACCACCTCTATATCCTGTATATATACACTGCACAGTACCACCTCTATATCCTGTATATATATACTGCACAGTACCACCTCTATATCCTGTATGTATATACACTGCACAGTACCACCTCTATATCCTGTATATATATACTGCACAGTACCACCTCTATATCCTGTATATATATACACTGCACAGTACCACCTCTATATCCTGTATATATATACTGCACAGTACCACCTCTATATCCTGTATATATATATACTGCACAGTACCACCTCTATATCCTGTATATATATATACTGCACAGTACCACCTCTATATCCTGTATATATATATACTGCACAGTACCACCTCTATATCCTGTATGTATACACTGCACAGTACCACCTCTATATCCTGTATATATATACTGCACAGTACCACCTCTATATCCTGTATATATATACTGCACAGTACCACCTCTATATCCTGTATATATATATACTGCACAGTACCACCTCTATATCCTGTATGTATACACTGCACAGTACCACCTCTATATCCTGTATATATATACTGCACAGTACCACCTCTATATCCTGTATATATACACTGCACAGTACCACCTCTATATCCTGTATATATATACTGCACAGTACCACCTCTATATCCTGTATGTATACACTGCACAGTACCACCTCTATATCCTGTATATATATACTGCACAGTACCACCTCTATATCCTGTATATATATATACTGCACAGTACCACCTCTATATCCTGTATATATATACTGCACAGTACCACCTCTATATCCTGTATATATATACTGCACAGTACCACCTCTATATCCTGTATATATATATACTGCACAGTACCACCTCTATATCCTGTATATATATATATACTGCACAGTACCACCTCTATATCCTGTATATATATACTGCACAGTACCACATCTATATCCTGTATATATATACTGCACAGTACCACCTCTATATCCTGTATATATATACTGCACAGTACCACCTCTATATCCTGTATATATATATACTGCACAGTACCACCTCTATATCCTGTATATATATATATACTGCACAGTACCACCTCTATATCCTGTATATATACACTGCACAGTACCACATCTATATCCTGTATATATATACTGCACAGTACCACCTCTATATCCTGTATATATATATACTGCACAGTACCACCTCTATATCCTGTATATATATACTGCACAGTACCACCTCTATATCCTGTATATATACACTGCACAGTACTACCTCTATATCCTGTATATATATACTGCACAGTACCACTCCTCCTGTATATATACACTGCACAGTACCACCTCTATATCCTGTATATATACACTGCACAGTACCACATCTATATCCTGTATGTATATATACTGCACAGTACCACCTTTATATCCTGTATATATATACTGCACAGTACCACCTCTATATCCTGTATATATATACTGCACAGTACCACCTCTATATCCTGTATATATATACTGCACAGTACCACCTCTATATCCTGTATATATATATACTGCACAGTACCACCTCTATATCCTGTATATATACACTGCACAGCACCACCTCTATATCCTGTATATATATACTGCACAGTACCACCTCTATATCCTGTATATATACACTGCACAGTACCACATCTATATCCTGTATATATATACTGCACAGTACCACCTCTATATCCTGTATATATACACTGCACAGCACCACCTCTATATCCTGTATATATATACTGCACAGTACCACCTCTATATCCTGTATATATACACTGCACAGTACCACATCTATATCCTGTATATATATACTGCACAGCACCACCTCTATATCCTGTATATATATATATATACTGCACAGTACCACCTCTATATCCTGTATATATATACTGCACAGCACCACCTCTATATCCTGTATATATATATATACACTGCACAGTACCACCTCTATATCCTGTATATATATATACTGCACAGTACCACCTCTATATCCTGTATATATACTGCACAGTACCACCTCTATATCCTGTATATATACACTGCACAGTACCACCTCTATATCCTGTATATATACACTGCACAGTACCACCTCTATATCCTGTATATATATACTGCACAGTACCACCTCTATATCCTGTATATATATATACTGCACAGTACCACCTCTATATCCTGTATATATACTGCACAGTACCACCTCTATATCCTGTATATATACACTGCACAGTACCACCTCTATATCCTGTATATATACACTGCACAGTACCACCTCTATATCCTGTATATATATACTGCACAGTACCACCTCTATATCCTGTATATATATATACTGCACAGTACCACCTCTATATCCTGTATATATATACACTGCACAGCACCACCTCTATATCCTGTATATATACTGCACAGTACCACCTCTATATCCTGTATATATACACTGCACAGTACCACCTCTATATCCTGTATATATACACTGCACAGTACCACCTCTATATCCTGTATATATACACTGCACAGTACCACCTCTATATCCTGTATATATATACTGCACAGTACCACCTCTATATCCTGTATATATATATACTGCACAGTACCACCTCTATATCCTGTATATATATATACTGCACAGTACCACCTCTATATCCTGTATATATATACTGCACAGTACCACCTCTATATCCTGTATATATACTGCACAGTACCACCTCTATATCCTGTATATATATATACTGCACAGTACCACCTCTATATCCTGTATATATACAGTGCACAGTACCACCTCTATATCCTGTATATATATACTGCACAGCACCACCTCTATATCCTGTATATATACACTGCACAGTACCACCTCTATATCCTGTATATATATACTGCACAGTACCACCTCTATATCCTGTATATATATACTGCACAGTACCACCTCTATATCCTGTATGTATATATACTGCACAGTACCACCTCTATATCCTGTATATATATACTGCACAGTACCACCTCTATATCCTGTATGTATATATACTGCACAGTACCACCTCTATATCCTGTATATATATACTGCACAGTACCACCTCTATATCCTGTATATATACACTGCACAGTACCACCTCTATATCCTGTATATATACACTGCACAGTACCACATCTATATCCTGTATATATATACTGCACAGTACCACCTCTATATCCTGTATATATACACTGCACAGCACCACCTCTATATCCTGTATATATATACTGCACAGTACCACCTCTATATCCTGTATATATACACTGCACAGTACCACCTCTATATCCTGTATATATACACTGCACAGTACCACATCTATATCCTGTATATATATACTGCACAGCACCACCTCTATATCCTGTATATATATATATATATACTGCACAGTACCACCTCTATATCCTGTATATATATATATATATATATATATATACTGCACAGTACCACCTCTATATCCTGTATATATATATACTGCACAGTACCACCTCTATATCCTGTATATATATACTGCACAGTACCACCTCTATATCCTGTATATATACTGCACAGTACCACCTCTATATCCTGTATGTATACACTGCACAGTACCACCTCTATATCCTGTATATATACACTGCACAGTACCACCTCTATATCCTGTATATATATATACTGCACAGTACCACCTCTATATCCTGTATATATATATACTGCACAGTACCACCTCTATATCCTGTATATATACACTGCACAGTACCACCTCTATATCCTGTATATATATACTGCACAGTACCACCTCTATATCCTGTATATACACTGCACAGTACCACCTCTATATCCTGTATATATACACTGCACAGTACCACCTCTATATCCTGTATATATACACTGCACAGTACCACCTCTATATCCTGTATATATATATACTGCACAGTACCACCTCTATATCCTGTATATATATATACTGCACAGTACCACCTCTATATCCTGTATATATACACTGCACAGTACCACCTCTATATCCTGTATATATACACTGCACAGTACCACCTCTATATCCTGTATATATATACTGTACAGTACCACCTCTATATCCTGTATATATATACTGCACAGTACCACCTCTATATCCTGTATATATACTGCACAGTACCACCTCTATATCCTGTATATATACACTGCACAGTACCACCTCTATATCCTGTATATATATATACTGCACAGTACCACCTCTATATCCTGTATATATATATACTGCACAGTACCACCTCTATATCCTGTATATATATACTGCACAGTACCACCTCTATATCCTGTATATATACTGCACAGTACCACCTCTATATCCTGTATATATACACTGCACAGTACCACCTCTATATCCTGTATATATACACTGCACAGTACCACCTCTATATCCTGTATATATATATACTGCACAGTACCACCTCTATATCCTGTATATATATATACTGCACAGTACCACCTCTATATCCTGTATATATACACTGCACAGTACCACCTCTATATCCTGTATATATATACTGCACAGTACCACCTCTATATCCTGTATATATATATACTGCACAGTACCACCTCTATATCCTGTATATATATACTGCACAGTACCACCTCTATATCCTGTATATATATATACTGCACAGTACCACCTCTATATCCTGTATATATATATACTGCACAGTACCACCTCTATATCCTGTATATATATATACTGCACAGTACCACCTCTATATCCTGTATATATATACACTGCACAGTACCACCTCTATATCCTGTATATATATACTGCACAGTACCACCTCTATATCCTGTATATATATATATACTGCACAGTACCACCTCTATATCCTGTATATATATATATACTGCACAGTACCACCTCTATATCCTGTATATATATACTGCACAGTACCACCTCTATATCCTGTATATATATATATACTGCACAGTACCACCTCTATATCCTGTATATATATATACTGCACAGTACCACCTCTATATCCTGTATATATATATACTGCACAGTACCACCTCTATATCCTGTATATTTATACTGCACAGTACCACCTCTATATCCTGTATATATACTGCACAGTACCACCTCTATATCCTGTATATATATACTGCACAGTACCACCTCTATATCCTGTATATATACACTGCACAGCACCACCTCTATATCCTGTATATATACACTACACAGTACCACCTCTATATCCTGTATATATATATACTGCACAGTACCACCTCTATATCCTGTATATATATACTGCACAGTACCACCTCTATATCCTGTATATATACACTGCACAGTACCACCTCTATATCCTGTATATATATACTGCACAGTACCACCTCTATATCCTGTATATATACACTGCACAGTACCACCTCTATATCCTGTATATTTATACTGCACAGTACCACCTCTATATCCTGTATATATATATACTGCACAGTACCACCTCTATATCCTGTATATATATACACTGCACAGTACCACCTCTATATCCTGTATATATATATACTGCACAGTACCACCTCTATATCCTGTATATATATATACTGCACAGTACCACCTCTATATCCTGTATATATATACTGCACAGTACCACCTCTATATCCTGTATATTTATACTGCACAGTACCACCTCTATATCCTGTATATATATATATATATACTGCACAGTACCACCTCTATATCCTGTATATATACACTGCACAGTACCACCTCTATATCCTGTATATATATACTGCACAGTACCACCTCTATATCCTGTATATATATACACTGCACAGTACCACCTCTATATCCTGTATATATACACTGCACAGTACCACCTCTATATCCTGTATATATATACTGCACAGTACCACCTCTATATCCTGTATATATATACACTGCACAGTACCACCTCTATATCCTGTATATATACACACTGCACAGTACCACCTCTATATCCTGTATATATACTGCACAGTACCACCTCTATATCCTGTATATATACTGCACAGTACCACCTCTATATTCTGTATATATATACTGCACAGTACCACCTCTATATCCTGTATATATATACACTGCACAGTACCACCTCTATATCCTGTATATATACTGCACAGTACCACCTCTATATCCTGTATATATACTGCACAGTACCACCTCTATATCCTGTATATATACACACTGCACAGTACCACCTCTATATCCTGTATATATACACTGCACAGTACCACCTCTATATCCTGTATATATACTGCACAGTACCACCTCTATATCCTGTATATATATACTGCACAGTACCACCTCTATATCCTGTATATATATACTGCACAGTACCACCTCTATATCCTGTATATATATACTGCACAGTACCACCTCTATATCCTGTATATATATACTGCACAGTACCACCTCTATATCCTGTATATATACACACTGCACAGTACCACCTCTATATCCTGTATATATACACTGCACAGTACCACCTCTATATCCTGTATATATACACTGCACAGTACCACCTCTATATCCTGTATATATATACTGCACAGTACCACCTCTATATCCTGTATATATACACACTGCACAGTACCACCTCTATATCCTGTATATATATACTGCACAGTACCACCTCTATATCCCGTATATATATACACTGCACAGTACCACCTCTATATCCTGTATATATATACTGCAAAGTACCACCTCTATATCCTGTATATATACACTGCACAGTACCACCTCTATATCCTGTATATATATATACTGCACAGTACCACCTCTATATCCTGTATATATATACTGCACAGTACCACCTCTATATCCTGTATATATACACTGCACAGTACCACCTCTATATCCTGTATATTTATACTGCACAGTACCACCTCTATATCCTGTATATATATATATACTGCACAGTACCACCTCTATATCCTGTATATATATATATATACTGCACAGTACCACCTCTATATCCTGTATATATACACTGCACAGTACCACCTCTATATCCTGTATATTTATACTGCACAGTACCACCTCTATATCCTGTATATATATATATACTGCACAGTACCACCTCTATATCCTGTATATATATATATACTGCACAGTACCACCTCTATATCCTGTATATATATACTGCACAGTACCACCTCTATATCCTGTATATATACACACTGCACAGTACCACCTCTATATCCTGTATATATACACTGCACAGTACCACCTCTATATCCTGTGTATATATACTGCACAGTACCACCTCTATATCCTGTATATATATACTGCACAGTACCACCTCTATATCCTGTATATATATACTGCACAGTACCACCTCTATATCCTGTATATATACACTGCACAGTACCACGTCTATATCCTGTATATATATACTGCACAGTACCACCTCTATATCCTGTATATATATATACTGCACAGTACCACCTCTATATCCTGTATATATATACACACTGCACAGTACCACCTCTATATCCTGTATATATATACTGCACAGTACCACCTCTATATCCTGTATATATATACACACTGCACAGTACCACCTCTATATCCTGTATATATATACTGCACAGTACCACCTCTATATCCTGTATATATATATACACACTGCACAGTACCACCTCTATATCCTGTATATATATACTGCACAGTACCACCTCTATATCCTGTATATATATACTGCACAGTACCACCTCTATATCCTGTATATATATATACTGCACAGTACCACCTCTATATCCTGTATATATACTGCACAGTACCACCTCTATATCCTGTATATATATACTGCACAGTACCACCTCTATATCCTGTATATATACACTGCACAGTACCACCTCTATATCCTGTATATATATATACACTGCACAGTACCACCTCTATATCCTGTATATATACACTGCACAGTACCACCTCTATATCCTGTATATATATATACACTGCACAGTACCACCTCTATATCCTGTATATATACACTGCACAGTACCACCTCTATATCCTGTATATATACACTGCACAGTACCACCTCTATATCCTGTATATATACACTGCACAGTACCACCTCTATATCCTGTATATATACACTGCACAGTACCACCTCTATATCCTGTATATATATACACTGCACAGTACCACCTCTGTATCCTGTATATATATACTGCACAGTACCACCTCTATATCCTGTATATATATATACTGCACAGTACCACCTCTATATCCTGTATATATATATACTGCACAGTACCACCTCTATATCCTGTATATATACACTGCACAGTACCACCTCTATATCCTGTATATATATACTGCACAGTACCACCTCTATATCCTGTATATATACACTGCACAGTACCACCTCTATATCCTGTATATATACACTGCACAGTACCACCTCTATATCCTGTATATATATATACTGCACAGTACCACCTCTATATCCTGTATATATACACTGCACAGTACCACCTCTATATCCTGTATATATATACTGCACAGTACCACCTCTATATCCTGTATATATACACTGCACAGTACCACCTCTATATCCTGTATATATACAATGCACAGTACCACCTCTATATCCTGTATATATACACTGCACAGTACCACCTCTATATCCTGTATATATACTGCACAGTACCACCTCTATATCCTGTATATATATACTGCACAGTACCACCTCTATATCCTGTATATATACACTGCACAGTACCACCTCTATATCCTGTATATATATACTGCACAGTACCACCTCTATATCCTGTATATACACTGCACAGTACCACCTCTATATCCTGTATATATACACTGCACAGTACCACCTCTATATATATATACTGCACAGTACCACATCTATATCCTGTATGTATATACTGCACAGTACCACCTCTATATCCTGTATATATATATACTGCACAGTACCACCTTTATATCCTGTATATATACACTGCACAGTACCACCTCTATATCCTGTATATATACACTGCACAGTACCACCTCTATATCCTGTATATATATACACTGCACAGTACCACCTCTATATCCTGTATATATATACTGCACAGTACCACATCTATATCCTGTATATATATACTGCACAGTACCACCTCTATATCCTGTATATATATATACTGCACAGTACCACCTCTATATCCTGTATATATATATACTGCACAGTACCACCTTTATATCCTGTATATATACACTGCACAGTACCACCTCTATATCCTGTATATATACACTGCACAGTACCACCTCTATATCCTGTATATATATACACTGCACAGTACCACCTCTATATCCTGTATATATATACTGCACAGTACCACATCTATATCCTGTATATATATACTGCACAGTACCACCTCTATATCCTGTATATATATATACTGCACAGTACCACCTCTATATCCTGTATATATACACTGCACAGCACCACCTCTATATCCTGTATATATATACTGCACAGTACCACCTCTATATCCTGTATATATATACTGCACAGTACCACCTCTATATCCTGTATATATATATACTGCACAGTACCACCTCTATATCCTGTATATATACACTGCACAGTACCACCTCTATATCCTGTATATATATACTGCACAGTACCACCTCTATATCCTGTATATATATACTGCACAGTACCACCTCTATATCCTGTATATATATATATACTGCACAGTACCACCTCTATATCCTGTATATATATACTGCACAGTACCACCTCTATATCCTGTATATATATACTGCACAGTACCACCTCTATATCCTGTATATATATATATACTGCACAGTACCACCTCTATATCCTGTATATATATACTGCACAGTACCACCTCTATATCCTGTATATATATACTGCACAGTACCACCTCTATATCCTGTATATATATATATACTGCACAGTACCACCTCTATATCCTGTATATATACACTGCACAGTACCACCTCTATATCCTGTATATATATACTGCACAGTACCACCTCTATATCCTGTATATATACACTGCACAGTACCACCTCTATATCCTGTATATATACACTGCACAGTACCACCTCTATATCCTGTATATATATATACTGCACAGTACCACCTCTATATCCTGTATATATATACTGCACAGTACCACCTCTATATCCTGTATATATATACTGCACAGTACCACCTCTATATCCTGTATATATATACTGCACAGTACCACCTCTATATCCTGTATATATATATATACTGCACAGTACAACCTCTATATCCTGTATATATATACTGCACAGTACCACCTCTATATCCTGTATATATACACTGCACAGTACCACCTCTATATCCTGTATGTATATATACTGCACAGTACCACCTCTATATCCTGTATATATATATATACTGCACTGTACCACCTCTATATCCTGTATATATATACTGCACAGCACCACCTCTATATCCTGTATATATATATACTGCACAGTACAACCTCTATATCCTGTATATATATACTGCACAGTACCACCTCTATATCCTGTATGTATATATACTGCACAGTACCACCTCTATATCCTGTATATATACACTGCACAGTACCACCTCTATATCCTGTATATATACACTGCACAGTACCACCTCTATATCCTGTATATATATACTGCACAGTACCACCTCTATATCCTGTATATATACACTGCACAGTACCACCTCTATATCCTGTATATATACACTGCACAGTACCACCTCTATATCCTGTATATATATATACTGCACAGTACCACCTCTATATCCTGTATATATATATACTGCACAGTACCACCTCTATATCCTGTATATATACACTGCACAGTACCACCTCTATATCCTGTATATATATACACTGCACAGTACCACCTCTATATCCTGTATGTATATATACTGCACAGTACCACCTCTATATCCTGTATGTATATATACTGCACAGTACCACCTCTATATCCTGTATGTATATATACTGCACAGTACCACCTCTATATCCTGTATATATATACTGCACAGTACCACCTCTATATCCTGTATGTATATATACTGCACAGTACCACCTCTATATCCTGTATATATACACTGCACAGTACCACCTCTATATCCTGTATATATATACTGCACAGTACCACCTCTATATCCTGTATGTATATACACTGCACAGTACCACCTCTATATCCTGTATATATATACTGCACAGTACCACCTCTATATCCTGTATATATATACACTGCACAGTACCACCTCTATATCCTGTATATATATACTGCACAGTACCACCTCTATATCCTGTATATATATATACTGCACAGTACCACCTCTATATCCTGTATATATATATACTGCACAGTACCACCTCTATATCCTGTATATATATATACTGCACAGTACCACCTCTATATCCTGTATGTATACACTGCACAGTACCACCTCTATATCCTGTATATATATACTGCACAGTACCACCTCTATATCCTGTATATATATACTGCACAGTACCACCTCTATATCCTGTATATATATATACTGCACAGTACCACCTCTATATCCTGTATGTATACACTGCACAGTACCACCTCTATATCCTGTATATATATACTGCACAGTACCACCTCTATATCCTGTATGTATACACTGCACAGTACCACCTCTATATCCTGTATATATATACTGCACAGTACCACCTCTATATCCTGTATATATATATACTGCACAGTACCACCTCTATATCCTGTATATATATACTGCACAGTACCACCTCTATATCCTGTATATATATATACTGCACAGTACCACCTCTATATCCTGTATATATATATATATACTGCACAGTACCACCTCTATATCCTGTATATATATACTGCACAGTACCACATCTATATCCTGTATATATATACTGCACAGTACCACCTCTATATCCTGTATATATATACTGCACAGTACCACCTCTATATCCTGTATATATATATACTGCACAGTACCACCTCTATATCCTGTATATATATATATACTGCACAGTACCACCTCTATATCCTGTATATATACACTGCACAGTACCACATCTATATCCTGTATATATATACTGCACAGTACCACCTCTATATCCTGTATATATATATACTGCACAGTACCACCTCTATATCCTGTATATATATACTGCACAGTACCACCTCTATATCCTGTATATATATACTGCACAGTACCACCTCTATATCCTGTATATATATACTGCACAGTACCACCTCTATATCCTGTATATATACACTGCACAGTACTACCTCTATATCCTGTATATATATACTGCACAGTACCACTCCTCCTGTATATATACACTGCACAGTACCACCTCTATATCCTGTATATATACACTGCACAGTACCACATCTATATCCTGTATGTATATATACTGCACAGTACCACCTTTATATCCTGTATATATATACTGCACAGTACCACCTCTATATCCTGTATGTATATATACTGCACAGCACCACCTCTATATCCTGTATATATATACTGCACAGTACCACCTCTATATCCTGTATATATATACTGCACAGTACCACCTCTATATCCTGTATATATATATACTGCACAGTACCACCTCTATATCCTGTATATATACACTGCACAGCACCACCTCTATATCCTGTATATATATACTGCACAGTACCACCTCTATATCCTGTATATATACACTGCACAGTACCACATCTATATCCTGTATATATATACTGCACAGTACCACATCTATATCCTGTATATATATACTGCACAGCACCACCTCTATATCCTGTATATATATATATATACTGCACAGTACCACCTCTATATCCTGTATATATATACTGCACAGCACCACCTCTATATCCTGTATATATATATATACACTGCACAGTACCACCTCTATATCCTGTATATATATATACTGCACAGTACCACCTCTATATCCTGTATATATACTGCACAGTACCACCTCTATATCCTGTATATATACACTGCACAGTACCACCTCTATATCCTGTATATATACACTGCACAGTACCACCTCTATATCCTGTATATATATACTGCACAGTACCACCTCTATATCCTGTATATATATACACTGCACAGCACCACCTCTATATCCTGTATATATACTGCACAGTACCACCTCTATATCCTGTATATATATATACTGTACAGTACCACCTCTATATCCTGTATATATATATACTGCACAGTACCACCTCTATATCCTGTATATATATATACTGCACAGTACCACCTCTATATCCTGTATATATATATACTGTACAGTACCACCTCTATATCCTGTATATATATATACTGCACAGTACCACCTCTATATCCTGTATATATATATACTGCACAGTACCACCTCTATATCCTGTATATATATACACTGCACAGCACCACCTCTATATCCTGTATATATACTGCACAGTACCACCTCTATATCCTGTATATATACACTGCACAGTACCACCTCTATATCCTGTATATATACACTGCACAGTACCACCTCTATATCCTGTATATATACACTGCACAGTACCACCTCTATATCCTGTATATATATACTGCACAGTACCACCTCTATATCCTGTATATATATATACTGCACAGTACCACCTCTATATCCTGTATATATATATACTGCACAGTACCACCTCTATATCCTGTATATATATACTGCACAGTACCACCTCTATATCCTGTATATATACTGCACAGTACCACCTCTATATCCTGTATATATATATACTGCACAGTACCACCTCTATATCCTGTATATATACAGTGCACAGTACCACCTCTATATCCTGTATATATATACTGCACAGCACCACCTCTATATCCTGTATATATACACTGCACAGTACCACCTCTATATCCTGTATATATATACTGCACAGTACCACCTCTATATCCTGTATGTATATATACTGCACAGTACCACCTCTATATCCTGTATATATATACTGCACAGTACCACCTCTATATCCTGTATATATACACTGCACAGTACCACCTCTATATCCTGTATATATACACTGCACAGTACCACATCTATATCCTGTATATATATACTGCACAGTACCACCTCTATATCCTGTATATATACACTGCACAGCACCACCTCTATATCCTGTATATATATACTGCACAGTACCACCTCTATATCCTGTATATATACACTGCACAGTACCACCTCTATATCCTGTATATATACACTGCACAGTACCACATCTATATCCTGTATATATATACTGCACAGCACCACCTCTATATCCTGTATATATATATATATATATATACTGCACAGTACCACCTCTATATCCTGTATATATATATATATATATATATATATACTGCACAGTACCACCTCTATATCCTGTATATATATATACTGCACAGTACCACCTCTATATCCTGTATATATATACTGCACAGTACCACCTCTATATCCTGTATATATACTGCACAGTACCACCTCTATATCCTGTATATATACACTGCACAGTACCACCTCTATATCCTGTATATATACACTGCACAGTACCACCTCTATATCCTGTATATATATATACTGCACAGTACCACCTCTATATCCTGTATATATATATACTGCACAGTACCACCTCTATATCCTGTATATATACACTGCACAGTACCACCTCTATATCCTGTATATATATACTGCACAGTACCACCTCTATATCCTGTATATATATATACTGCACAGTACCACCTCTATATCCTGTATATATATACTGCACAGTACCACCTCTATATCCTGTATATATATATACTGCACAGTACCACCTCTATATCCTGTATATATATATACTGCACAGTACCACCTCTATATCCTGTATATTTATACTGCACAGTACCACCTCTATATCCTGTATATATACTGCACAGTACCACCTCTATATCCTGTATATATATACTGCACAGTACCACCTCTATATCCTGTATATATACACTGCACAGTACCACCTCTATATCCTGTATATATATATATACTGCACAGTACCACCTCTATATCCTGTATATATATATATACTGCACAGTACCACCTCTATATCCTGTATATATATACTGCACAGTACCACCTCTATATCCTGTATATATATATATACTGCACAGTACCACCTCTATATCCTGTATATATATATACTGCACAGTACCACCTCTATATCCTGTATATATATATACTGCACAGTACCACCTCTATATCCTGTATATTTATACTGCACAGTACCACCTCTATATCCTGTATATATACTGCACAGTACCACCTCTATATCCTGTATATATATACTGCACAGTACCACCTCTATATCCTGTATATATACACTGCACAGCACCACCTCTATATCCTGTATATATACACTACACAGTACCACCTCTATATCCTGTATATATATATACTGCACAGTACCACCTCTATATCCTGTATATATATACTGCACAGTACCACCTCTATATCCTGTATATATACACTGCACAGTACCACCTCTATATCCTGTATATATATACTGCACAGTACCACCTCTATATCCTGTATATATACACTGCACAGTACCACCTCTATATCCTGTATATTTATACTGCACAGTACCACCTCTATATCCTGTATATATATATACTGCACAGTACCACCTCTATATCCTGTATATATATACACTGCACAGTACCACCTCTATATCCTGTATATATATATACTGCACAGTACCACCTCTATATCCTGTATATATATATACTGCACAGTACCACCTCTATATCCTGTATATATATACTGCACAGTACCACCTCTATATCCTGTATATATACACTGCACAGTACCACCTCTATATCCTGTATATTTATACTGCACAGTACCACCTCTATATCCTGTATATATATATATATACTGCACAGTACCACCTCTATATCCTGTATATATACACTGCACAGTACCACCTCTATATCCTGTATATATATACTGCACAGTACCACCTCTATATCCTGTATATATATACACTGCACAGTACCACCTCTATATCCTGTATATATACACTGCACAGTACCACCTCTATATCCTGTATATATATACTGCACAGTACCACCTCTATATCCTGTATATATATACACTGCACAGTACCACCTCTATATCCTGTATATATACACACTGCACAGTACCACCTCTATATCCTGTATATATACTGCACAGTACCACCTCTATATCCTGTATATATACTGCACAGTACCACCTCTATATTCTGTATATATATACTGCACAGTACCACCTCTATATCCTGTATATATATACACTGCACAGTACCACCTCTATATCCTGTATATATACTGCACAGTACCACCTCTATATCCTGTATATATACTGCACAGTACCACCTCTATATCCTGTATATATACACACTGCACAGTACCACCTCTATATCCTGTATATATACACTGCACAGTACCACCTCTATATCCTGTATATATACTGCACAGTACCACCTCTATATCCTGTATATATATACTGCACAGTACCACCTCTATATCCTGTATATATATACTGCACAGTACCACCTCTATATCCTGTATATATATACTGCACAGTACCACCTCTATATCCTGTATATATATACTGCACAGTACCACCTCTATATCCTGTATATATACACACTGCACAGTACCACCTCTATATCCTGTATATATACACTGCACAGTACCACCTCTATATCCTGTATATATACACTGCACAGTACCACCTCTATATCCTGTATATATACACACTGCACAGTACCACCTCTATATCCTGTATATATATACTGCACAGTACCACCTCTATATCCCGTATATATATACACTGCACAGTACCACCTCTATATCCTGTATATATATACTGCAAAGTACCACCTCTATATCCTGTATATATACACTGCACAGTACCACCTCTATATCCTGTATATATATATACTGCACAGTACCACCTCTATATCCTGTATATATATACTGCACAGTACCACCTCTATATCCTGTATATATACACTGCACAGTACCACCTCTATATCCTGTATATTTATACTGCACAGTACCACCTCTATATCCTGTATATATATATATACTGCACAGTACCACCTCTATATCCTGTATATATATATATACTGCACAGTACCACCTCTATATCCTGTATATATACACTGCACAGTACCACCTCTATATCCTGTATATTTATACTGCACAGTACCACCTCTATATCCTGTATATATATATATACTGCACAGTACCACCTCTATATCCTGTATATATATATATACTGCACAGTACCACCTCTATATCCTGTATATATATACTGCACAGTACCACCTCTATATCCTGTATATATACACACTGCACAGTACCACCTCTATATCCTGTATATATACACTGCACAGTACCACCTCTATATCCTGTGTATATATACTGCACAGTACCACCTCTATATCCTGTATATATATACTGCACAGTACCACCTCTATATCCTGTATATATATACTGCACAGTACCACCTCTATATCCTGTATATATACACTGCACAGTACCACGTCTATATCCTGTATATATATACTGCACAGTACCACCTCTATATCCTGTATATATATACTGCACAGTACCACCTCTATATCCTGTATATATATACTGCACAGTACCACCTCTATATCCTGTATATATATATATACTGCACAGTACCACCTCTATATCCTGTATATATATATACTGCACAGTACCACCTCTATATCCTGTATATATATACTGCACAGTACCACCTCTATATCCTGTATATATATATACACTGCACAGTACCACCTCTATATCCTGTATATATATACTGCACAGTACCACCTCTATATCCTGTATATATATATACACTGCACAGTACCACCTCTATATCCTGTATATATACACTGCACAGTACCACCTCTATATCCTGTGTATATATACTGCACAGTACCACCTCTATATCCTGTATATATACACTGCACAGTACCACCTCTATATCCTGTATATATACACTGCACAGTACCACGTCTATATCCTGTATATATATAGAACACAGTACCACCTCTATATCCTGTATATATATATACTGCACAGTACCACCTCTATATCCTGTATATATATACTGCACAGTACCACCTCTATATCCTGTATATATATACTGCACAGTACCACCTCTATATCCTGTATATATATATACTGCACAGCACCACCTCTATATCCTGTATATATATATACTGCACAGTACCACCTCTATATCCTGTATATATATACTGCACAGTACCACCTCTATATCCTGTATATATACACTGCACAGTACCACCTCTATATCCTGTATATATACACTGCACAGTACCACCTCTATATCCTGTATATATATATACACTGCACAGTACCACCTCTATATCCTGTATATATACACTGCACAGTACCACCTCTATATCCTGTATATATACACTGCACAGTACCACCTCTATATCCTGTATATATACACTGCACAGTACCACCTCTATATCCTGTATATATATACTGCACAGTACCAGGATCGTAAAAATCGGAGAGGAGGAGGGGTTTGTCTCTATGTAAAGTCTTGTCTAAAGTCCACTTTAAGGGAGGATATTAGCGAAGGGAATGAGGATGTCGAGTCCATATGGGTTGAAATTCATGGAGGGAAAAATGGTAACAAAATTCTCATTGGGGTCTGTTACAAACCCCCAAATATAACAGAAAGCATGGAAAGTCTACTTCTAAAGCAGATAGATGCAGCTGCAACCCATAATGAGGTCCTGGTTATGGGGGACTTTAACTACCCGGATATTAACTGGGAAACAGAAACCTGTGAAACCCATAAAGGCAACAGGTTTCTGCTAATAACCAAGAAAAATTATCTTTCACAATTGGTGCAGAATCCAACCAGAGGAGCAGCACTTTTAGACCTAATACTATCTAATAGACCTGACAGAATAACAAATCTGCAGGTGGTCGGGCATCTAGGAAATAGCGACCACAATATTGTGCAGTTTCACCTGTCTTTCACTAGGGGGACTTGTCAGGGAGTCACAAAAACATTGAACTTTAGGAAGGCAAAGTTTGAACAGCTTAGAGATGCCCTTAATCTGGTAGACTGGGACAATATCCTCAAATAAGAATACAGATAATAAATGGGAAATGTTTAAGAACATCCTAAATAGGCAGTGTAAGCGGTTTATACCTTGTGGGAATAAAAGGACTAGAAATAGGAAAAACCCAATGTGGCTAAACAAAGAAGTAAGACAGGCAATTAACAGTAAAAAGAAAGCATTTGCACTACTAAAGCAGGATGGCACCATTGAAGCTCTAAAAAACTATAGGGAGAAAAATACTTTATCTAAAAAACTAATTAAAGCTGCCAAAAAGGAAACAGAGAAGCACATTGCTAAGGAGAGTAAAACTAATCCCAAACTGTTCTTCAACTATATCAATAGTAAAAGAATAAAAACTGAAAATGTAGGCCCCTTAAAAAACAGTGAGGAAAGAATGGTTGTAGATGACGAGGAAAAAGCTAACATATTAAACACCTTCTTCTCCACGGTATTCACGGTGGAAAATGAAATGCTAGGTGAAATCCCAAGAAACAATGAAAACCCTATATTAAGGGTCACCAATCTAACCCAAGAAGAGGTGCGAAACCGGCTAAATAAGATTAAAATAGATAAATCTCCGGGTCCGGATGGCATACACCCACGAGTACTAAGAGAACTAAGTAATGTAATAGATAAACCATTATTTCTTATTTTTAGGGACTCTATAGAGACAGGGTCTGTTCCGCAGGACTGGCGCATAGCAAATGTGGTGCCAATATTCAAAAAGGGCTCTAAAAGTGAACCTGGAAATTATAGGCCAGTAAGTCTAACCTCTATTGTTGGTAAAATATTTGAAGGGTTTCTGAGGGATGTTATTCTGGATTATCTCAATGAGAATAACTGTTTAACTCCATATCAGCATGGGTTTATGAGAAATCGCTCCTGTCAAACCAATCTAATCAGTTTTTATGAAGAGGTAAGCTATAGGCTGGACCACGGTGAGTCATTGGACGTGGTATATCTCGATTTTTCCAAAGCGTTTGATACCGTGCCGCACAAGAGGTTGGTACACAAAATGAGAATGCTTGGTCTGGGGGAAAATGTGTGTAAATGGGTTAGTAACTGGCTTAGTGATAGAAAGCAGAGGGTGGTTATAAATGGTATAGTCTCTAACTGGGTCGCTGTGACCAGTGGGGACCGCAGGGGTCAGTATTGGGACCTGTTCTCTTCAACATATTCATTAATGATCTGGTAGAAGGTTTACACAGTAAAATGTCGATATTTGCAGATGATACAAAACTATGTAAAGCAGTTAATACAAGAGAAGATAGTATTCTGCTACAGATGGATCTGGATAAGTTGGAAACTTGGGCTGAAAGGTGGCAGATGAGGTTTAACAATGATAAATGTAAGGTTATACACATGGGAAGAGGGAATCAATATCACCATTACACACTGAACGGGAAACCACTGGGTAAATCTGACAGAGAGAAGGACTTGGGGATCCTAGTTAATGATAAACTTACCTGGAGCAGCCAGTGCCAGGCAGCAGCTGCCAAGGCAAACAGGATCATGGGGTGCATTAAAAGAGGTCTGGATACACATGATGAGAGCATTATACTGCCTCTGTACAAATCCCTAGTTAGACCGCACATGGAGTACTGTGTCCAGTTTTGGGCACCGGTGCTCAGGAAGGATATAATGGAACTAGAGAGAGTACAAAGGAGGGCAACAAAATTAATAAAGGGGATGGGAGAACTACAATACCCAGATAGATTAGCGAAATTAGGATTATTTAGTCTAGAAAAAAGACGACTGAGGGGCGATCTAATAACCATGTATAAGTATATAAGGGGACAATACAAATATCTCGCTGAGGATCTGTTTATACCAAGGAAGGTGACGGGCACAAGGGGGCATTCTTTGCGTCTGGAGGAGAGAAGGTTTTTCCACCAACATAGAAGAGGATTCTTTACTGTTAGGGCAGTGAGAATCTGGAATTGCTTGCCTGAGGAGGTGGTGATGGCGAACTCAGTCGAGGGGTTCAAGAGAGGCCTGGATGTCTTCCTGGAGCAGAATAATATTGTATCATACAATTAGGTTCTGTAGAAGGACGTAGATCTGGGGATTTATTATGATGGAATATAGGCTGAACTGGATGGACAAATGTCTTTTTTCGGCCTTACTAACTATGTTACTATGTTACTATGTTATGTTACCTCTATATCCTGTATATATACACTGCACAGTACCACCTCTATATCCTGTATATATATACTGCACAGTACCACCTCTATATCCTGTATATATATATACTGCACAGTACCACCTCTATATCCTGTATATATACTGCACAGTACCACCTCTATATCCTGTATATATATACTGCACAGTACCACCTCTATATCCTGTATATATACACTGCACAGTACCACCTCTATATCCTGTATATATATACTGCACAGTACCACCTCTATATCCTGTATATATACACTGCACAGTACCACCTCTATATCCTGTATATATATATACACTGCACAGTACCACCTCTATATCCTGTATATATACACTGCACAGTACCACCTCTATATCCTGTATATATATATACACTGCACAGTACCACCTCTATATCCTGTATATATACACTGCACAGTACCACCTCTATATCCTGTATATATACACTGCACAGTACCACCTCTATATCCTGTATATATACACTGCACAGTACCACCTCTATATCCTGTATATATACACTGCACAGTACCACCTCTATATCCTGTATATATATACACTGCACAGTACCACCTCTGTATCCTGTATATATATACTGCACAGTACCACCTCTATATCCTGTATATATACACTGCACAGTACCACCTCTATATCCTGTATATATATATATATATATATATATACTGCACAGTACCACCTCTATATCCTGTATATATACACTGCACAGTACCACCTCTATATCCTGTATATATACACTGCACAGTACGACCTCTATATCCTGTATATATACACTGCACAGTACCACCTCTATATCCTGTATATATACTGCACAGTACCACCTCTATATCCTGTATATATATACTGCACAGTACCACCTCTATATCCTGTATATATACACTGCACAGTACCACCTCTATATCCTGTATATATATATACACTGCACAGTACCACCTCTATATCCTGTATATATACACTGCACAGTACCACCTCTATATCCTGTATATATATACTGCACAGTACCACCTCTATATCCTGTATATATACACTGCACAGTACCACCTCTATATCCTGTATATACACTGCACAGTACCACCTCTATATCCTGTATATATATACTGCACAGTACCACCTCTATATCCTGTATATATACACTGCACAGTACCACCTCTATATCCTGTATATATACACTGCACAGTACCACCTCTATATCCTGTATATATATACTGCACAGTACCACCTCTATATCCTGTATATATACACTGCACAGTACCACCTCTATATCCTGTATATATACACTGCACAGTACCACCTCTGTATCCTGTATATACACTGCACAGTACCACCTCTATATCCTGTATATATATACACTGCACAGTACCACCTCTATATCTTGTATATATATACTGCACAGTACCACCTCTATATCCTGTATATATACACTGCACAGTACCACCTCTATATCCTGTATATACACTGCACAGTACCACCTCTATATCCTGTATATATATACTGCACAGTACCACCTCTATATCCTGTATATATACACTGCACAGTACCACCTCTATATCCTGTATATATACACTGCACAGTACCACCTCTGTATCCTGTATATACACTGCACAGTACCACCTCTATATCCTGTATATATATATACACTGCACAGTACCACCTCTATATCCTGTATATATACACTGCACAGTACCACCTCTATATCCTGTATATATACACTGCACAGTACCACCTCTATATCCTGTATATATACACTGCACAGTACCACCTCTATATCCTGTATATACACTGCACAGTACCACCTCTATATCCTGTATATATATACTGCACAGTACCACCTCTATATCCTGTATATATACACTGCACAGTACCACCTCTATATCCTGTATATATACACTGCACAGTACCACCTCTATATCCTGTATATACACTGCACAGTACCACCTCTATATCCTGTATATATATACTGCACAGTACCACCTCTATATCCTGTATATATACACTGCACAGTACCACCTCTATATCCTGTATATATATACTGCACAGCACCACCTCTATATCCTGTATATATATATACTGCACAGTACCACCTCTATATCCTGTATATATACACTGCACAGCACCACCTCTATATCCTGTATATATATATACTGCACAGTACCACCTCTATATCCTGTATATATACACTGCACAGTACCACCTCTATATCCTGTATATATATACACTGCACAGTACCACCTCTGTATCCTGTATATATATACTGCACAGTACCACCTCTATATCCTGTATATATACACTGCACAGTACCACCTCTATATCCTGTATATATATATATATATATATATATATATACTGCACAGTACCACCTCTATATCCTGTATATATACACTGCACAGTACCACCTCTATATCCTGTATATATATATATATATATATATACTGCACAGTACCACCTCTATATCCTGTATATATACACTGCACAGTACGACCTCTATATCCTGTATATATACACTGCACAGTACCACCTCTATATCCTGTATATATACACTGCACAGTACCACCTCTATATCCTGTATATATATATATATATATATATACTGCACAGTACCACCTCTATATCCTGTATATATACACTGCACAGTACCACCTCTATATCCTGTATATATATATATATATATATACTGCACAGTACCACCTCTATATCCTGTATATATACACTGCACAGTACGACCTCTATATCCTGTATATATACACTGCACAGTACCACCTCTATATCCTGTATATATACTGCACAGTACCACCTCTATATCCTGTATATATACACTGCACAGTACCACCTCTATATCCTGTATATATACACTGCACAGTACCACCTCTATATCCTGTATATATACACTGCACAGTACCACCTCTATATCCTGTATATATATACACTGCACAGTACCACCTCTGTATCCTGTATATATACACTGCACAGTACCACCTCTATATCCTGTATATATATATATATATATATATATATATATATACTGCACAGTACCACCTCTATATCCTGTATATATACACTGCACAGTACCACCTCTGTATCCTGTATATATATACTGCATAGTACCACCTCTATATCCTGTATATATACACTGCACAGTACCACCTCTATATCCTGTATATATACACTGCACAGTACCACCTCTATATCCTGTATATATACACTGCACAGTACCACCTCTATATCCTGTATATATACACTGCACAGTACCACCTCTATATCCTGTATATATATACACTGCACAGTACCACCTCTGTATCCTGTATATATATACTGCACAGTACCACCTCTATATCCTGTATATATACACTGCACAGTACCACCTCTATATCCTGTATATATATACTGCACAGTACCACCTCTATATCCTGTATATATACTGCACAGTACCACCTCTATATCCTGTATATATACACTGCACAGTACCACCTCTATATCCTGTATATATACACTGCACAGTACCACCTCTATATCCTGTATATATACACTGCACAGTACCACCTCTATATCCTGTATATATATACACTGCACAGTACCACCTCTGTATCCTGTATATATATACTGCACAGTACCACCTCTATATCCTGTATATATACACTGCACAGTACCACCTCTATATCCTGTATATATATACTGCACAGTACCACCTCTATATCCTGTATATATACACTGCACAGTACCACCTCTATATCCTGTATATATACACTGCACAGTACGACCTCTATATCCTGTATATATACACTGCACAGTACCACCTCTATATCCTGTATATATACTGCACAGTACCACCTCTATATCCTGTATATATATACTGCACAGTACCACCTCTATATCCTGTATATATATACTGCACAGTACCACCTCTATATCCTGTATATATACACTGCACAGTACCACCTCTATATCCTGTATATATACTGCACAGTACCACCTCTATATCCTGTATATATATACTGCACAGTACCACCTCTATATCCTGTATATATATACTGCACAGTACCACCTCTATATCCTGTATATATACACTGCACAGTACCACCTCTATATCCTGTATATATACTGCACAGTACCACCTCTATATCCTGTATATATATACTGCACAGTACCACCTCTATATCCTGTATATATATACTGCACAGTACCACCTCTATATCCTGTATATATACACTGCACAGCACCACCTCTATATCCTGTATATATATACTGCACAGTACCACCTCTATATCCTGTATATATACACTGCACAGTACCACCTCTATATCCTGTATATATACACTGCACAGTACCACCTCTATATCCTGTATATATATACTGCACAGTACCACCTCTATATCCTGTATATATACACTGCACAGTACGACCTCTATATCCTGTATATATACACTGCACAGTACCACCTCTATATCCTGTATATATACTGCACAGTACCACCTCTATATCCTGTATATATATACTGCACAGTACCACCTCTATATCCTGTATATATACACTGCACAGTACCACCTCTATATCCTGTATATATATATACACTGCACAGTACCACCTCTATATCCTGTATATATACACTGCACAGTACCACCTCTATATCCTGTATATATACACTGCACAGTACCACCTCTATATCCTGTATATATACACTGCACAGTACCACCTCTATATCCTGTATATATACACTGCACAGTACCACCTCTATATCCTGTATATATATACTGCACAGTACCACCTCTATATCCTGTATATATACTGCACAGTACCACCTCTATATCCTGTATATATATATATATATATATATATATATATACTGCACAGTACCACCTCTATATCCTGTATATATACACTGCACAGTACCACCTCTGTATCCTGTATATATATACTGCATAGTACCACCTCTATATCCTGTATATATACACTGCACAGTACCACCTCTATATCCTGTATATATACACTGCACAGTACCACCTCTATATCCTGTATATATACACTGCACAGTACCACCTCTATATCCTGTATATATACACTGCACAGTACCACCTCTATATCCTGTATATATATACACTGCACAGTACCACCTCTGTATCCTGTATATATATACTGCACAGTACCACCTCTATATCCTGTATATATACACTGCACAGTACCACCTCTATATCCTGTATATATACACTGCACAGTACCACCTCTATATCCTGTATATATATACTGCACAGTACCACCTCTATATCCTGTATATATACACTGCACAGTACCACCTCTATATCCTGTATATATACACTGCACAGTACGACCTCTATATCCTGTATATATACACTGCACAGTACCACCTCTATATCCTGTATATATACTGCACAGTACCACCTCTATATCCTGTATATATATACTGCACAGTACCACCTCTATATCCTGTATATATACACTGCACAGTACCACCTCTATATCCTGTATATATATACACTGCACAGTACCACCTCTATATCCTGTATATATATACTGCACAGTACCACCTCTATATCCTGTATATATACACTGCACAGTACCACCTCTATATCCTGTATATATACACTGCACAGTACCACCTCTATATCCTGTATATATGTATATATATATATATATATATATATATATATATATATATATATATATATATATATATATATATACTGCACAGTACCACCTCTATATCCTGTATATATACACTGCACAGTACCACCTCTATATCCTGTATATATATATATATATATATATATACTGCACAGTACCACCTCTATATCCTGTATATATACACTGCACAGTACGACCTCTATATCCTGTATATATACACTGCACAGTACCACCTCTATATCCTGTATATATACTGCACAGTACCACCTCTATATCCTGTATATATACACTGCACAGTACCACCTCTATATCCTGTATATATACACTGCACAGTACCACCTCTATATCCTGTATATATATACACTGCACAGTACCACCTCTGTATCCTGTATATATATACTGCATAGTACCACCTCTATATCCTGTATATATACACTGCACAGTACCACCTCTATATCCTGTATATATACACTGCACAGTACGACCTCTATATCCTGTATATATACACTGCACAGTACCACCTCTATATCCTGTATATATACTGCACAGTACCACCTCTATATCCTGTATATATACTGCACAGTACCACCTCTATATCCTGTATATATACACTGCACAGTACCACCTCTATATCCTGTATATATACACTGCACAGTACCACCTCTATATCCTGTATATATACACTGCACAGTACCACCTCTATATCCTGTATATATACACTGCACAGTACCACCTCTATATCCTGTATATATACACTGCACAGTACGACCTCTATATCCTGTATATATACACTGCACAGTACCACCTCTATATCCTGTATATATACACTGCACAGTACCACCTCTATATCCTGTATATATACACTGCACAGTACCACCTCTATATCCTGTATATATACACTGCACAGTACGACCTCTATATCCTGTATATATACACTGCACAGTACCACCTCTATATCCTGTATATATACTGCACAGTACCACCTCTATATCCTGTATATATATACTGCACAGTACCACCTCTATATCCTGTATATATACACTGCACAGTACCACCTCTATATCCTGTATATATATACACTGCACAGTACCACCTCTATATCCTGTATATATACACTGCACAGTACCACCTCTATATCCTGTATATATACTGCACAGTACCACCTCTATATCCTGTATATATATACACTGCACAGTACCACCTCTATATCCTGTATATATACACTGCACAGTACCACCTCTATATCCTGTATATATACACTGCACAGTACCACCTCTATATCCTGTATATATACTGCACAGTACCACCTCTATATCCTGTATATATACTGCACAGTACCACCTCTATATCCTGTATATATACACTGCACAGTACCACCTCTATATCCTGTATATATATACTGCACAGTACCACCTCTATATCCTGTATATATACACTGCACAGTACCACCTCTATATCCTGTATATATACACTGCACAGTACGACCTCTATATCCTGTATATATACACTGCACAGTACCACCTCTATATCCTGTATATATACTGCACAGTACCACCTCTATATCCTGTATATATACACTGCACAGTACCACCTCTATATCCTGTATATATATACACTGCACAGTACCACCTCTATATCCTGTATATATATACTGCACAGTACCACCTCTATATCCTGTATATATACACTGCACAGTACCACCTCTATATCCTGTATATATACACTGCACAGTACCACCTCTATATCCTGTATATATACACTGCACAGTACCACCTCTATATCCTGTATATATATATATATATATATATATATATATATATATATATATATATATATATATATATATACTGCACAGTACCACCTCTATATCCTGTATATATACACTGCACAGTACCACCTCTATATCCTGTATATATATATATATATATATATATATATACTGCACAGTACCACCTCTATATCCTGTATATATACACTGCAGAGTACGACCTCTATATCCTGTATATATATATACTGCACAGCACCACCTCTATATCCTGTATATATACTGCACAGTACCACCTCTATATCCTGTATATATACACTGCACAGTACCACCTCTATATCCTGTATATATACTGCACAGTACCACCTCTATATCCTGTATATATACACTGCACAGTACCACCTCTATATCCTGTATATATACACTGCACAGTACCACCTCTATATCCTGTATATATATACACTGCACAGTACCACCTCTGTATCCTGTATATATATACTGCATAGTACCACCTCTATATCCTGTATATATACACTGCACAGTACCACCTCTATATCCTGTATATATACACTGCACAGTACGACCTCTATATCCTGTATATATACACTGCACAGTACCACCTCTATATCCTGTATATATACTGCACAGTACCACCTCTATATCCTGTATATATACTGCACAGTACCACCTCTATATCCTGTATATATACACTGCACAGTACCACCTCTATATCCTGTATATATACACTGCACAGTACCACCTCTATATCCTGTATATATACTGCACAGTACCACCTCTATATCCTGTATATATACTGCACAGTACCACCTCTATATCCTGTATATATACTGCACAGTACCACCTCTATATCCTGTATATATATACTGCACAGTACCACCTCTATATCCTGTATATATATATACTGCACAGTACCACCTCTATATCCTGTATATATATATACACTGCACAGTACCACCTCTATATCCTGTATATATACACTGCACAGTACCACCTCTATATCCTGTATATATATATATACTGCACAGTACCACCTCTATATCCTGTATATATACTGCACAGTACCACCTCTATATCCTGTATATATATACACTGCACAGTACCACCTCTATATCCTGTATATATACACTGCACAGTACCACCTCTATATCCTGTATATATATACTGCACAGTACCACCTCTATATCCTGTATATATACACTGCACAGTACCACCTCTATATCCTGTATATATATACACTGCACAGTACCACCTCTATATCCTGTATATATACACTGCACAGTACCACCTCTATATCCTGTATATATATACTGCACAGTACCACCTCTATATCCTGTATATATATACTGCACAGTACCACCTCTATATCCTGTATATATATATACTGCACAGTACCACCTCTATATCCTGTATATATATATACTGCACAGTACCACCTCTATATCCTGTATATATATATATACACTGCACAGTACCACCTCTATATCCTGTATATATATACTGCACAGTACCACCTCTATATCCTGTATATATATACTGCACAGTACCACCTCTATATCCTGTATATATACACTGCACAGTACCACCTCTATATCCTGTATATATATATATACACTGCACAGTACCACCTCTATATCCTGTATATATATACTGCACAGCACCACCTCTATATCCTGTATATATACTGCACAGTACCACCTCTATATCCTGTATATATATATATATATACTGCACAGTACCACCTCTATATCCTGTATATATACACTGCACAGTACCACCTCTATATCCTGTATATATATATATACACTGCACAGTACCATCTCTATATCCTGTATATATATACTGCACAGTACCACCTCTATATCCTGTATATATATATATATATATACTGCACAGTACCACCTCTATATCCTGTATATATACACTGCACAGTACCACCTCTATATCCTGTATATATATATATACACTGCACAGTACCACCTCTATATCCTGTATATATATACTGCACAGTACCACCTCTATATCCTGTATATATATACACTGCACAGTACCACCTCTATATCCTGTATATATACTGCACAGTACCACCTCTATATCCTGTATATATATACACTGCACAGTACCACCTCTATATCCTGTATATATATATATATATATTTATATATATTTATATATATATATATATATATATACTGCACAGTACCACTTCTATATCCTGTATATATATACTGCACAGTACCACCTCTATATCCTGTATATATATATACTGCACAGTACCACCTCTATATCCTGTATATATATACTGCACAGTACCACCTCTATATCCTGTATATATATATATATACTGCACAGTACCACCTCTATATCCTGTATATATATATATACTGCACAGTACCACCTCTATATCCTGTATATATATACACTGCACAGTACCACCTCTATATCCTGTATATATACTGCACAGTACCACCTCTATATCCTGTATATATACACTGCACAGTACCACCTCTATATCCTGTATATATATATATACTGCACAGTACCACCTCTATATCCTGTATATATATATATACTGCACAGTACCACCTCTATATCCTGTATATATATACACTGCACAGTACCACCTCTATATCCTGTATATATATATATACTGCACAGTACCACCTCTATATCCTGTATATATATATATACTGCACAGTACCACCTCTATATCCTGTATATATATATATACTGCACAGTACCACCTCTATATCCTGTATATATATATACTGCACAGTACCACCTCTATATCCTGTATATATACTGCACAGTACCACCTCTATATCCTGTATATATACACTGCACAGTAACACCTCTATATCCTGTATATATATACTGCACAGTACCACCTCTATATCCTGTATATATATATACTGCACAGTACCACCTCTATATCCTGTATATATATATACACTGCACAGTACCACCTCTATATCCTGTATATATATATACTGCACAGTACCACCTCTATATCCTGTATATATACACTGCACAGTACCACCTCTATATCCTGTATATATATACTGCACAGTACCACCTCTATATCCTGTATATATATATACTGCACAGTACCACCTCTATATCCTGTATATATATACACTGCACAGTACCACCTCTATATCCTGTATATATATATACTGCACAGTACCACCTCTATATCCTGTATATATACACTGCACAGTACCACCTCTATATCCTGTATATATATACTGCACAGTACCACCTCTATATCCTGTATATATATACACTGCACAGTACCACCTCTATATCCTGTATATATATACTGCACAGTACCACCTCTATATCCTGTATATATATATACTGCACAGCACCACCTCTATATCCTGTATATATATACTGCACAGCACCACCTCTATATCCTGTATATATATACTGCACAGTACCACCTCTATATCCTGTATATATATACTGCACAGTACCACCTCTATATCCTGTATATACACTGCACAGTACCACCTCTATAGCCTGTATATATATACTGCACAGTACCACCTCTATATCCTGTATATATATATACTGCACAGCACCACCTCTATATCCTGTATATATATACTGCACAGTACCACCTCTATATCCTGTATATATATACTGCACAGTACCACCTCTATATCCTGTATATATATACTGCACAGTACCACCTCTATATCCTGTATGTATATATACTGCACAGTACCACCTCTATATCCTGTATATATATATACACTGCACAGTACCACCTCTATATCCTGTATATATACACTGCACAGTACCACCTCTATATCCCGTATATATATACTGCACAGTACCACCTCTATATCCTGTATATATATATACTGCACAGTACCACCTCTATATCCTGTATATATATATACTGCACAGTACCACCTCTATATCCTGAATATATATACTGCACAGTACCACCTCTATATCCTGTATATATATACTGCACAGTATCACCTCTATATCCTGTATATATATACACTGCACAGTACCACCTCTATATCCTGTATATACACTGCACAGTACCACCTCTATAGCCTGTATATATATACTGCACAGTACCACCTCTATATCCTGTATATATATATACTGCACAGCACCACCTCTATATCCTGTATATATATACTGCACAGTACCACCTCTATATCCTGTATATATATACTGCACAGTACCACCTCTATATCCTGTATATATATACTGCACAGTACCACCTCTATATCCTGTATGTATATATACTGCACAGTACCACCTCTATATCCTGTATATATATATACACTGCACAGTACCACCTCTATATCCTGTATATATACACTGCACAGTACCACCTCTATATCCCGTATATATATACTGCACAGTACCACCTCTATATCCTGTATATATATATACTGCACAGTACCACCTCTATATCCTGTATATATATACACTGCACAGTACCACCTCTATATCCTGAATATATATACTGCACAGTACCACCTCTATATCCTGTATATATATACTGCACAGTATCACCTCTATATCCTGTATATATATACACTGCACAGTACCACCTCTATATCCTGTATATATATATATATATATACTGCACAGTACCACCTCTATATCCTGTATATATATACTGCACAGTACCACCTCTATATCCTGTATATATACACTGCACAGTACCACCTCTATATCTTGTATATATACTGCACAGTACCACCTTTATATCCTGTATATATACACTGCACAGTACCACCTCTATATCTTGTATATATACTGCACAGTACCACCTCTATATCCTGTATATATATACTGCACAGTACCACATCTATATCCTGTATATATACTGCACAGTACCACCTCTATATCCTGTATATATACACTGCACAGTACCACCTCTATATCCTGTATATATACTGCACAGTACCACCTCTATATCCTGTATATATATACACTGCACAGTACCACCTCTATATCCTGTATATATATATATATACTGCACAGTACCACCTCTATATCCTGTATATATATACTGCACAGTACCACCTCTATATCCTGTATATATACACTGCACAGTACCACCTCTATATCTTGTATATATACTGCACAGTACCACCTCTATATCCTGTATATATACACTGCACAGTACCACCTCTATATCTTGTATATATACTGCACAGTACCACCTCTATATCCTGTATATATACACTGCACAGTACCACATCTATATCCTGTATATATACTGCACAGTACCACCTCTATATCCTGTATATATATACTGCACAGTACCACCTCTATATCCTGTATATATACTGCACAGTACCACCTCTATATCTTGTATATATACTGCACAGTACCACCTCTATATCCTGTATATATATACTGCACAGTACCACCTCTATATCCTGTATATATATACTGCACAGTACCACCTCTATATCCTGTATATATATACTGCACAGTACCACCTCTATATCTTGTATATATACTGCACAGTACCACCTCTATATCCTGTATATATATACTGCACAGTACCACATCTATATCCTGTATATATACTGCACAGTACCACCTCTATATCCTGTATATATATACTGCACAGTACCACCTCTATATCTTGTATATATACTGCACAGTACCACCTCTATATCTTGTATATATACTGCACAGTACCACCTCTATATCCTGTATATATATACTGCACAGTACCACCTCTATATCCTGTATATATATACTGCACAGTACCACCTCTATATCCTGTATATATACACTGCACAGTACCACCTCTATATCTTGTATATATATACTGCACAGTACCACCTCTATATCCTGTATATATATACTGCACAGTACCACCTCTATATCCTGTATATATATATACTGCACAGTACCACCTCTATATCCTGTATATATATATACTGCACAGTACCACCTCTATATCCTGTATATATATATACTGCACAGTACCACCTCTATATCCTGTATATATATACTGCACAGTACCACCTCTATATCCTGTATATATATACTGCACAGTACCACCTCTATATCCTGTATATATATATACTGCACAGTACCACCTCTATATCCTGTATATATATACACTGCACAGTACCACCTCTATATCTTGTATATATATACTGCACAGTACCACCTCTATATCCTGTATATATATACACTGCACAGTACCACCTCTATATCTTGTATATATATACTGCACAGTACCACCTCTATATCCTGTATATATATACTGCACAGTACCACCTCTATATCCTGTATATATATACTGCACAGTACCACCTCTATATCCTGTATATATATATACTGCACAGTACCACCTCTATATCCTGTATATATATACACTGCACAGTACCACCTCTATATCCTGTATATACAGTGGGGCAAAAAAGTATTTAGTCAGTCAGCAATAGTGCAAGTTCCACCACTTAAAAAGATGAGAGGTGTCTGTAATTTACATCATAGGTAGACCTCAACTATGGGAGACAAACTGAGAAAAAAAAATCCAGAAAATCACATTGTCTGTTTTTTTTAATCATTTTTTTGCATATTATGGTGGAAAATAAGTATTTGGTCAGAAACAAACAATCAAGATTTCTGGCTCTCACAGACCTGTAACTTCTTCTTTAAGAGTCTCCTCTTTCCTCCACTCATTACCTGTAGTAATGGCACTTGTTTAAACTTGTTATCAGTATAAAAAGACACCTGTGCACACCCTCAAACAGTCTGACTCCAAACTCCACTATGGTGAAGACCAAAGAGCTGTCAAAGGACACCAGAAACAAAATTGTAGCCCTGCACCAGGCTGGGAAGACTGAATCTGCAATAGCCAACCAGCTTGGAGTGAAGAAATCAACAGTGGGAGCAATCATTAGAAAATGGAAGACATACAAGACCACTGATAATCTCCCTCGATCTTGGGCTGCATGCAATATCCCACCCCGTGGGGTCAGAATGATCACAAGAACTGTGAGCAAAAATCCCAGAACCACGCGGGGGGACCTAGTGAATGAACTGCAGAGAGCTGGGACCAATGTAACAAGGCCTACCATAAGTAACACACTACGCCACCATGGACTCAGATCCTGCAGTGCCAGACGTGTCCCACTGCTTAAGCCAGTACATGTCCGGGCCCGTCTGAAGTTTGCTAGAGAGTATTTGGATGATCCAGAGGAGTTTTGGGAGAATATCCTATGGTCTGATGAAACCAAACTGGAACTGTTTGGTAGAAACACAACTTGTCGTGTTTGGAGGAAAAAGAATACTGAGTTGCATCCATCAAACACCATACCTACTGTAAAGCATGGTGGTGGAAACATCATGCTTTGGGGCTGTTTCTCTGCAAAGGGGCCAGGACGACTGATCCGGGTACATGAAAGAATGAATGGGGCCATGTATCATGAGATTTTGAGTGCAAACCTCCTTCCATCAGCAAGGGCATTGAAGATGAAACGTGGCTGGGTCTTTCAACATGACAATGATCCAAAGCACACCGCCAGGGCAACAAAGGAGTGGCTTCGTAAGAAGCATTTCAAGGTCCTGGAGTGGCCTAGCCAGTCTCCAGATCACAACCCTATAGAAAACCTTTGGAGGGAGTTGAAAGTCCGTCTTGCCAAGCGAAAAGCCAAAAACATCACTGCTCTAGAGGAGATCTGCATGGAGGAATGGGCCAACATACCAACAACAGTGTGTGGCAACCTTGTGAAGACTTACAGAAAAAGTTTGACCTCTGTCATTGCCAACAAAGGATATATTACAAAGTATTGAGATGAAATTTTGTTTCTGACCAAATACTTATTTTCCACCATAATATGCAAATAAAATGTTAAAAAAACAGACAATGTGATTTTCTGGATTTTTTTTTCTCAGTTTGTCTCCCATAGTTGAGGTCTACCTATGATGTAAATTACAGACGCCTCTCATCTTTTTAAGTGGTGGAACTGGCACTATTGCTGACTGACTAAATACTTTTTTGCCCCACTGTATATACTGCACAGTACCACCTCTATATCCTGTATATATACTGCACAGTACCACCTCTATATCCTGTATATATATACTGCACAGTACCACCTCTATATCCTGTATATATATACACTGCACAGTACCACCTCTATATCCTGTATATATACTGCACAGTACCACCTCTATATCCTGTATATATACTGCACAGTACCACCTCTATATCCTGTATATATATACTGCACAGTACCACCTCTATATCCTGTATATATATACACTGCACAGTACCACCTCTATATCCTGTATATATACTGCACAGTACCACCTCTATATCCTGTATATATACTGCACAGTACCACCTCTATATCCTGTATATATATATACTGCACAGTACCACCTCTATATCCTGTATATATATACACTGCACAGTACCACCTCTATATCTTGTATATATATACTGCACAGTACCACCTCTATATCCTGTATATATATACTGCACAGTACCACCTCTATATCCTGTATATATATACTGCACAGTACCACCTCTATATCCTGTATATATATATACTGCACAGTACCACCTCTATATCCTGTATATATATACTGCACAGTACCACCTCTATATCCTGTATATATATACTGCACAGTACCACCTCTATATCCTGTATATATATATACTGCACAGTACCACCTCTATATCCTGTATATATACACTGCACAGTACCACCTCTATATCCTGTATATATACACTGCACAGTACCACCTCTATATCCTGTATATATATACACTGCACAGTACCACCTCTATATCCTGTATATATACTGCACAGTACCACCTCTATATCCTGTATATATATACACTGCACAGTACCACCTCTATATCCTGTATATATACACTGCACAGTACCACCTCTATATCCTGTATATATATATATATATATATATATATTTATATATATTTATATATATATATATATATATACTGCACAGTACCACTTCTATATCCTGTATATATATACTGCACAGTACCACCTCTATATCCTGTATATATATACTGCACAGTACCACCTCTATATCCTGTATATATACACTGCACAGTACCACCTCTATATCCTGTATATATATATACTGCACAGTACCACCTCTATATCCTGTATATATATATACTGCACAGTACCACCTCTATATCCTGTATATATATACACTGCACAGTACCACCTCTATATCCTGTATATATATACTGCACAGTACCACCTCTATATCCTGTATATATATATACTGCACAGTACCACCTCTATATCCTGTATATATATACACTGCACAGTACCACCTCTATATCCTGTATATATATACTGCACAGTACCACCTCTATATCCTGTATATATATACTGCACAGTACCACCTCTATATCCTGTATATATATATACTGCACAGTACCACCTCTATATCCTGTATATATATACACTGCACAGTACCACCTCTATATCCTGTATATATATACTGCACAGTACCACCTCTATATCCTGTATATATATACTGCACAGTACCACCTCTATATCCTGTATATATATATACTGCACAGTACCACCTCTATATCCTGTATATATATACACTGCACAGTACCACCTCTATATCCTGTATATATATACTGCACAGTACCACCTCTATATCCTGTATATATATACTGCACAGTACCACCTCTATATCCTGTATATATATATACTGCACAGTACCACCTCTATATCCTGTATATATATATATACTGCACAGTACCACCTCTATATCCTGTATATATATACTGCACAGTACCACCTCTATATCCTGTATATATATACACTGCACAGTACCACCTCTATATCCTGTATATATACTGCACAGTACCACCTCTATATCCTGTATATATACTGCACAGTACCACCTCTATATCCTGTATATATATACTGCACAGTACCACCTCTATATCCTGTATATATATACACTGCACAGTACCACCTCTATATCCTGTATATATACTGCACAGTACCACCTCTATATCCTGTATATATACTGCACAGTACCACCTCTATATCCTGTATATATATATACTGCACAGTACCACCTCTATATCCTGTATATATATACACTGCACAGTACCACCTCTATATCCTGTATATATATACTGCACAGTACCACCTCTATATCCTGTATATATACACTGCACAGTACCACCTCTATATCCTGTATATATATATACTGCACAGTACCACCTCTATATCCTGTATATATATACTGCACAGTACCACCTCTATATCCTGTATATATATACACTGCACAGTACCACCTCTATAGCCTGTATATATACTGCACAGTACCACCTCTATATCCTGTATATATATATACTGCACAGTACCACCTCTATATCCTGTATATATATATATATACTGCACAGTACCACCTCTATATCCTGTATATATATACTGCACAGTACCACCTCTATATCCTGTATATATACTGCACAGTACCACCTCTATATCCTGTATATATATACTGCACAGTACCACCTCTATATCCTGTATATATATATATATACTGCACAGTACCACCTCTATATCCTGTATATATATACTGCACAGTACCACCTCTATATCCTGTATATATACTGCACAGTACCACCTCTATATCCTGTATATATATACTGCACAGTACCACCTCTATATCCTGTATATATACACTGCACAGTACCACCTCTATATCCTGTATATATATATACTGCACAGTACCACCTCTATATCCTGTATATATACACTGCACAGTACCACCTCTATATCCTGTATATATATATACTGCACAGTACCACCTCTATATCCTGTATATATACTGCACAGTACCACCTCTATATCCTGTATATATACTGCACAGTACCACCTCTATATCCTGTATATATACACTGCACAGTACCACCTCTATATCCTGTATATATATACTGCACAGTACCACCTCTATATCCTGTATATATATATACTGCACAGTACCACCTCTATATCCTGTATATATACACTGCACAGTACCACCTCTATATCCTGTATATATATACTGCACAGTACCACCTCTATATCCTGTATATATATACACTGCACAGTACCACCTCTATATCCTGTATATATACACTGCACAGTACCACCTCTATATCCTGTATATATATATACTGCACAGTACCACCTCTATATCCTGTATATATACACTGCACAGTACCACCTCTATATCCTGTATATATATACTGCACAGTACCACCTCTATATCCTGTATATATATACACTGCACAGTACCACCTCTATATCCTGTATATATATACTGCACAGTACCACCTCTATATCCTGTATATATATACTGCACAGTACCACCTCTATATCCTGTATATATATACACTGCACAGTACCACCTCTATATCCTGTATATATACACTGCACAGTACCACCTCTATATCCTGTATATATATACTGCACAGTACCACCTCTATATCCTGTATATATATATACTGCACAGTACCACCTCTATATCCTGTATATATATACACTGCACAGTACCACCTCTATATCCTGTATATATATACACTGCACAGTACCACCTCTATATCCTGTATATATATACTGCACAGTACCACCTCTATATCCTGTATATATACACTGCACAGTACCACCTCTATATCCTGTATATATATACTGCACAGTACCACCTCTATATCCTGTATATATATACTGCACAGTACCACCTCTATATCCTGTATATATATACACTGCACAGTACCACCTCTATATCCTGTATATATATACTGCACAGTACCACCTCTATATCCTGTATATATATATACTGCACAGTACCACCTCTATATCCTGTATATATACACTGCACAGTACCACCTCTATATCCTGTATATATATACACTGCACAGTACCACCTCTATATCCTGTATATATATACTGCACAGTACCACCTCTATATCCTGTATATATATATACTGCACAGCACCACCTCTATATCCTGTATATATATACTGCACATTACCACCTCTATATCCTGTATATACACTGCACAGTACCACCTCTATATCCTGTATATATATACTGCACAGTACCACCTCTATATCCTGTATATATATATACTGCACAGCACCACCTCTATATCCTGTATATATATACTGCACAGTACCACCTCTATATCCTGTATATATACACTGCACAGTACCACCTCTATATCCTGTATATATACTGCACAGTACCACCTCTATAGCCTGTATATATATATACTGCACAGTACCATCTCTATATCCTGTATATATATATACTGCACAGTACCACCTCTATATCCTGTATATATATATACTGCACAGTACCACCTCTATATCCTGTATATATATATATACTGCACAGTACCACCTCTATATCCTGTATATATATATACTGCACAGTACCACCTCTATATCCTGTATATATATACACTGCACAGTACCACCTCTATATCCTGTATATATATATATATATACTGCACAGTACCACCTCTATATCCTGTATATATATACTGCACAGTACCACCTCTATATCCTGTATATATACACTGCACAGTACCACCTCTATATCTTGTATATATACTGCACAGTACCACCTCTATATCTTGTATATATACTGCACAGTACCACCTCTATATCCTGTATATATATATACTGCACAGTACCACCTCTATATCCTGTATATATATACTGCACAGTACCACCTCTATATCCTGTATATATATATTGCACAGTACCACCTCTATATCCTGTATATATATATATATACTGCACAGTACCACCTCTATATCCTGTATATATATACTGCACAGTACCACCTCTATATCCTGTATATATATATATACTGCACAGTACCACCTCTATATCCTGTATATATATACTGCACAGTACCACCTCTATATCCTGTATATATATATACTGCACAGTACCACCTCTATATCCTGTATATATATACTGCACAGTACCACCTCTATATCCTGTATATATATATACTGCACAGTACCACCTCTATATCCTGTATATATATACTGCACAGTACCACCTCTATATCCTGTATATATACACTGCACAGTACCACCTCTATATCCTGTATATATATACTGCACAGTACCACCTCTATATCCTGTATATATATACACTGCACAGTACCACCTCTATATCCTGTATATATATACACTGCACAGTACCACCTCTATATCCTGTATATATATACTGCACAGTACCACCTCTATATCCTGTATATATATATACTGTACAGTACCACCTCTATATCCTGTATATATATACACTGCACAGTACCACCTCTATATCCTGTATATATACACTGCACAGTACCACCTCTATATCCTGTATATATATATACTGCACAGTACCACCTCTATATCCTGTATATATATATACTGTACAGTACCACCTCTATATCCTGTATGTATATATATATACTGCACAGTACCACCTCTATATCCTGTATATATATACTGCACAGTACCACCTCTATATCCTGTATATATACACTGCACAGTACCACCTCTATATCCTGTATATATATACTGCACAGTACCACCTCTATATCCTGTATATATATATACTGTACAGTACCACCTCTATATCCTGTATGTATATATATACTGCACAGTACCACCTCTATATCCTGTATATATATACTGCACAGTACCACCTCTATATCCTGTATATATATATACTGCACAGTACCACCTCTATATCCTGTATATATACACTGCACAGTACCACCTCTATATCCTGTATATATATACTGCACAGTACCACCTCTATATCCTGTATATATATATACTGTACAGTACCACCTCTATATCCTGTATGTATATATATACTGCACAGTACCACCTCTATATCCTGTATATATATACTGCACAGTACCACCTCTATATCCTGTATATATATACTGCACAGTACCACCTCTATATCCTGTATGTATATATATACTGCACAGTACCACCTCTATATCCTGTATATATATACTGCACAGTACCACCTCTATATCCTGTATATATACACTGCACAGTACCACCTCTATATCCTGTATATATATATACTGCACAGTACCACCTCTATATCCTGTATATATATATACTGTACAGTACCACCTCTATATCCTGTATATATACACTGCACAGTACCACCTCTATATCCTGTATATATATATACTGCACAGTACCACCTCTATATCCTGTATATATATATATACTGCACAGTACCACCTCTATATCCTGTATATATACACTGCACAGTACCACCTCTATATCCTGTATATATATATACTGCACAGTACCACCTCTATATCCTGTATATATACACTGCACAGTACCACCTCTATATCCTGTATATATATACTGCACAGTACCACCTCTATATCCTGTATATATATACTGCACAGTACCACCTCTATATCCTGTATATATACACTGCACAGTACCACCTCTATATCCTGTATATATATATACTGCACAGTACCACCTCTATATCCTGTATATATATACTGCACAGTACCACCTCTATATCCTGTATATATACACTGCACAGTACCACCTCTATATCCTGTATATATATATACTGCACAGTACCACCTCTATATCCTGTATATATACACTGCACAGTACCACCTCTATATCCTGTATATATATATACTGCACAGTACCACCTCTATATCCTGTATATATATATACTGCACAGTACCGCCTCTATATCCTGTATATATATATATATATATACTGCACAGTACCACCTCTATATCCTGTATATATATACTGCACAGTACCACCTCTATATCCTGTATATATATACTGCACAGTACCACCTCTATATCCTGTATATATATACTGCACAGTACCACCTCTATATCCTGTATATATACACTGCACAGTACCACCTCTATATCCTGTATATATATACTGCACAGTACCACCTCTATATCCTGTATATATATACTGCACAGTACCACCTCTATATCCTGTATATATATATACTGCACAGTACCACCTCTATATCCTGTATATATATACTGCACAGTACCACCTCTATATCCTGTATATATATATACTGCACAGTACCACCTCTATATCCTGTATATATATATACTGTACAGTACCACCTCTATATCCTGTATATATACACTGCACAGTACCACCTCTATATCCTGTATATATATACTGCACAGTACCACCTCTATATCCTGTATATATATACTGCACAGTACCACCTCTATATCCTGTATATATATATATACTGTACAGTACCACCTCTATATCCTGTATATATACACTGCACAGTACCACCTCTATATCCTGTATATATATACTGCACAGTACCACCTCTATATCCTGTATATATATATACTGTACAGTACCACCTCTATATCCTGTATATATATATATATATATACTGCACAGTACCACCTCTATATCCTGTATATATATACTGCACAGTACCACCTCTATATCCTGTATATATATATACTGTACAGTACCACCTCTATATCCTGTATATATATATATATATATATACTGCACAGTACCACCTCTATATCCTGTATATATACACTGCACAGTACCACCTCTATATCCTGTATATATATATACTGCACAGTACCACCTCTATATCCTGTATATATACACTGCACAGTACCACCTCTATATCCTGTATATATACACTGCACAGTACCACCTCTATATCCTGTATATATATATACTGCACAGTACCACCTCTATATCCTGTATATATATACTGCACAGTACCACCTCTATATCCTGTATATATACACTGCACAGTACCACCTCTATATCCTGTATATATATATACTGCACAGTACCACCTCTATATCCTGTATATATACACTGCACAGTACCACCTCTATATCCTGTATATATATATACTGCACAGTACCACCTCTATATCCTGTATATATATATACTGCACAGTACCGCCTCTATATCCTGTATATATATATATATATATATATACTGCACAGTACCACCTCTATATCCTGTATATATACACTGCACAGTACCACCTCTATATCCTGTATATATATACTGCACAGTACCACCTCTATATCCTGTATATATATATACTGCACAGTACCACCTCTATATCCTGTATATATATACTGCACAGTACCACCTCTATATCCTGTATATATATATACTGCACAGTACCACCTCTATATCCTGTATATATATATACTGCACAGTACCACCTCTATATCCTGTATATATACACTGCACAGTACCACCTCTATATCCTGTATATATATATACTGCACAGTACCACCTCTATATCCTGTATATATATATACACTGCACAGTACCACCTCTATATCCTGTATATATATATACTGCACAGTACCACCTCTATATCCTGTATATATATATACTGCACAGTACCACCTCTATATCCTGTATATATATATACTGCACAGTACCACCTCTATATCCTGTATATATATACTGCACAGTACCACCTCTATATCCTGTATATATATACTGCACAGTACCACCTCTATATCCTGTATATATATATATATACTGCACAGTACCACCTCTATATCCTGTATGTATATATATATGTACATTATACCGATAACTGACCCTCTCTCTCTTTTACCACTAGAGCCGTCTGTACTGAGGTCTCTTTGTACCACCCGTATATCACACTGGATCAAGCCTGTTATCCGCACCTTGCCTACTTTGTCACATGGCAGAATGATACGCCATAGGAGCACCATCACTACGGAGATCGTTCACCAATCACGGAATCTCCGTTAGGCACTTCATCTCTACGTTATTTGTCTTAACCTGTCTCTTATCTGCAACCCTCCCTTCTAGGACTCTTATCCCCCCTACTAGTGTACTGTTTGATAAGGCTACTCCGCCGGCGCTATCCCCTGTGCTCCCCTTTAGCCGCTCCATTGTATCGCTCTATTTCCATGACAACGTGACGTCATTTCCATGACAACGTGACGTCACTTCCAGGTGCTACACCGCATGTACTCTTCTCATAGCCGCACATTTAGTTACACCTCACGCGACGTCACTTCCGGTTCTTCGCCCAGCCGCTGATTGGCTGTTGGGCTGTTCTCGGTCCCGTCCTCCGCCCATGTAGCGGCGGCTCCTCTGATTCCCGATCAGACCAGCGGTGGACACCGTGTCTGACAGCGGCATCATTCTTCTCTGCTATTCTTGGTAACTACAGCACTAGCGCAGCCTTTGCCCTGCTTTCAGTATACCGGTATGTAACTTGCCTCCATTGTTCCCCACAGTACTACTCTTATCCGGTTTACTTATAAGGTATGCCTTATCTAATATTCCCCCACATCACTATCCTACTGGCTCATAGGAGTCTTTAATAGGACTCTCTCATATCCCCAGACGCTGCTCCTTTAGTGCCCTGTGACCCTATGGTCTCATTCACCACTTATTACTACGGTATGTACCTCACCTTCCTCTTTCACATTTTCTGGCTGTCCTCTCCTATTTCGTGAAGTGGAACTAATTATGCCTCGATACTCGGTGTACTTCTCCTCAGCGTATATTTCACTTATATATTTGACCTGAATCCTATACCGATGCTGTTTCTCTTTCAAATATTCCATGTATATACTTTGTTTTGTATGATTATTATTTTTTACTTTTGTTTATGTTTGGTTATTTGTTTTCTCACATGTAGTTACTGACGAAGGTCCGTATGAGGGACCGAAACGTTTATTGGGTACTACTACAATAAAATTTGCACTAAAGCATCAAGTTGAGTGCTAGGTTCTTTTCATTATATTGTATGAAGGTGTGGGAACCTAACCTTAGCACCATTTCACCAGTAGTGCATACGGTTGTTTTGTTTGATATCTCTCCACTATAAGAACCCGGGCTCCGCGGCCTCTCAGGTATAAGAACACGGGCTCCGCGACCTCTCCGGTATACGAACACGGGCTCCGCGGCCTCTCCCCTATAAGAACACGGGCTCCGCGGCCTCTCCCCTATAAGAACACGGGCTCCGCGGCCTCTCAGGTATAAGAACACGGGCTCCGCGGCCTCTCAGGTATAAGAACACGGGCTCCGCGGCCTCTCCACTATAAGAACACGGGCTCCGCGACCTCTCAGGTATAAGAACACGGGCTCCGCGGCCTCTCAGGTATAAGAACACGGGCTCCGCGGCCTCTCCACTATAAGAACACGGGCTCCGCGACCTCTCCGGTATACGAACACGGGCTCCGCGGCCTCTCCCCTATAAGAACACGGGCTCCGCGACCTCTCTGGTATAAGAATAAGAACACGGGCTCCGCGACCTCTCCGGTATACGAACACGGGCTCCGCGGCCTCTCCCCTATAAGAACACGGGCTCCGCGGCCTCTCAGGTATAAGAACACGGGCTCCGCGGCCTCTCAGGTATAAGAACACGGGCTCCGCGGCCTCTCCACTATAAGAACACGGGCTCCGCGACCTCTCCGGTATACGAACACGGGCTCCGCGGCCTCTCCCCTATAAGAACACGGGCTCCGCGACCTCTCTGGTATAAGAATAAGAACACGGGCTCCGCGGCCTCTCCGGTATAAGAACACGGGCTCCGCGGCCTCTCCGGTATAAGAACACGGGCTCCGCGGCCTCTCCGGTATAAGAACACGGGCTCCGCGGCCTCTCCGGTATAAGAACACGGGCTCCGCAGCCTCTCCGGTATAAGAACACGGGCTCCGCGGCCTCTCCCCTATAAGAACACGGACTCCGCGGCCTCTCCGGTATAAGAACACGGGCTCCGCAGCCTCTCCGGTATAAGAACACGGGCTCCGCGGCCTCTCCACTATAAGAACACGGGCTCTGCGGCCTCTCTACTATAAGAACACGGGCTCCGCGGCCTCTCCGGTATAAGAACACGGGCTCCGCGGCCTCTCCGGTATAAGAACACGGGCTCCGCAGCCTCTCCGGTATAAGAACACGGGCTCCGCGGCCTCTCCACTATAAGAACACGGGCTCTGCGGCCTCTCTACTATAAGAACACGGGCTCCGCGGCCTCTCCGGTATAAGAACACGGGCTCCGCGACCTCTCCGGTATAAGAACACGGGCTCCGCAGCCTCTCCGGTATAAGAACACGGGCTCCGCGGCCTCTCCGGTATAAGAACACGGGCTCCGCGGCCTCTCCGGTATAAGAACACGGGCTCCGCGGCCTCTCTGGTATAAGAACACGGGCTCCGCGGCCTCTCCGGTATAAGAACACGGGCTCCGCGGCCTCTCCGGTATAAGAACACGTGCTCCGCGGCCTCTCTACTATAAGAACACGGGCTCCGCGGCCTCTCCGGTAAAAGAACACGGGCTCCGTGGCCTCTCCACTATAAGAACACGGGCTCCGCGGCCTCTCTACTATAAGAACACGGGCTCCGCGGCCTCTCCGGTATAAGAACACGGGCTCCGCGGCCTCTCCGGTATAAGAACACGGGCTCTGCGGCCTCTCAGGTATAAGAACACGGGCTCTGCGGCCTCTCTGGTATAAGAACACGGGCTCCGCGGCCTCTCCGGTATAAGAACACGGGCTCTGCGGCCTCTCCGGTATAAGAACACGGGTTCCGCGGCCTCTCCCCTATAAGAACACGGGCTCCGCGGCCTCTCCGGTATAAGAACACGGGCTCCGTGGCCTCTCCACTATAAGAACACGGGCTCCGCGGCCTCTCCACTATGAGAACACGGGCTCCGCAGCCTCTCCGGTATAAGAACACGGGCTCCGCGGCCTCTCCGCTATAAGAACACGGGCTCCGCAGCCTCTCCGGTATAAGAACACGGGCTCCGCGGCCTCTCCGCTATAAGAACACGGGCTCCGCGGCCTCTCCGCTATAAGAACACGGGCTCCGCAGCCTCTCTGGTATAAGAACACGGGCTCCGCGGCCTCTCCGGTATAAGAACACGGGCTCTGCGGCCTCTCCGGTATAAGAACACGGACTCCGCGGCCTCTCCCCTATAAGAACACGGGCTCCGCAGCCTCTCCGGTATAAGAACACGGACTCCGCGGCCTCTCCGGTATAAGAACACAGGCTCCGTGGCCTCTCCGCTATAAGAACACGGGCTCCGCGGCCTCTCAGGTATAAGAACACGGGCTCCGCGGCCTCTCCGGTATAAGAACACGGGCTCCGCGGCCTCTCCGGTATAAGAACACGGGCTCCGCAGCCTCTCCGGTATAAGAACACGGACTCCGCGGCCTCTCCGGTATAAGAACACAGGCTCCGTGGCCTCTCCGCTATAAGAACACGGGCTCCGCGGCCTCTCAGGTATAAGAACACGGGCTCCGCGGCCTCTCCGGTATAAGAACACGGGCTCCGCGGCCTCTCCGGTATAAGAACACAGGCTCCGTGGCCTCTCCGCTATAAGAACACGGGCTCCACGGCCTCTCCGGTATAAGAACACGGACTCCGCGGCCTCTCCGGTATAAGAACACGGGCTCCGCGGCCTCTCCACTATAAGAACACGGGCTCTGCGGCCTCTCCGGTATAAGAACACGGGCTCCGCGGCCTCTCCACTATAAGAACACGGGCTCCGCGGCCTCTCCGGTATAAGAACACGGGCTCCGCGGCCTCTCTGGTATAAGAACACGGGCTCCGCGGCCTCTCCGGTATAAGAACACGGGCTCCGCGGCCTCTCAGGTATAAGAACACGGGCTCCGCGGCCTCTCCACTGTAAGAACACGGGCTCCGCGGCCTCTCAGGTATAAGAACATGGGCTCCGCGGCCTCTCAGGTATAAGAACACAGGCTCCGCGGCCTCTCCACTATAAGAACACGGACTCCGCGGCCTCTCCACTATAAGAACACGGGCTCCGCGGCCTCTCCGCTATAAGAACACGGACTCCGCGGCCTCTCCGGTATAAGAACACGGACTCCGCGGCCTCTCCGGTATAAGAACACGGGCTCCGCGGCCTCTCCGGTATAAGAACACGGGCTCCGCGGCCTCTCCGGTATAAGAACACGGGCTCCGCGGCCTCTCCACTATAAGAACACGGGCTCCGCGGCCTCTCCGGTATAAGAACACGGGCTCCGCGGCCTCTCCGGTATAAGAACATGGGCTCTGCGGCCTCTCCGGTATAAGAACACGGGCTCCGCGGCCTCTCCGGTATAAGAACACGGGCTCCGCGGCCTCTCCGGTATAAGAACACGGGCTCCGCGGCATCTCAGGTATAAGAACACGGGCTCCGCGGCCTCTCCGGTATAAGAACACGGGCTCTGCGGCCTCTCCCCTATAAGAACACGGGCTCCGCGGCCTCTCCGGTATAAGAACACGGGCTCCGCGGCCTCTCTGGTATAAGAACACGGACTCCGCGGCCTCTCCACTATAAGAACACGGGCTCCGCGGCCTCTCCGGTATAAGAACACGGGCTCCGCGGCCTCTCCGGTATAAGAACACGGACTCCGCGGCCTCTCCGGTATAAGAACACGGACTCCGCGGCCTCTCCACTATAAGAACACGGGCTCCGCAGCCTCTCCACTATAAGAACACGGGCTCCGCGGCCTCTCCGGTATAAGAACACGGGCTCCGCGGCCTCTCCCCTATAAGAACACGGGCTCCGCGGCCTCTCCTCTATAAGAACACGGGCTCCGCGGCCTCTCCACTATAAGAACACGGGCTCTGCGGCCTCTCCGGTATAAGAACACGGGCTCCGCGGCCTCTCCGGTATAAGAACACGGGCTCCGCGGCCTCTCCGGTATAAGAACACGGGCTCCGCGGCCTCTCCGGTATAAGAACACGGGCTCCGCGGCCTCTCCGGTATAAGAACACGGGCTCCGCAGCCTCTCCGGTATAAGAACACGGGCTCCGCGGCCTCTCCACTATAAGAACACGGGCTCTGCTGCCTCTCCGGTATAAGAACACGGGCTCTGCGGCCTCTCCGGTATAAGAACACGGGCTCCGCGGCCTCTCCACTATAAGAACACGGGCTCCGCGGCCTCTCTGGTATAAGAACACGGACTCCGCGGCCTCTCCACTATAAGAACACGGGCTCCGCGGCCTCTCCACTATAAGAACACGGGCTCTGCGGCCTCTCCGGTATAAGAACACGGGCTCCGCAGCCTCTCCACTATAAGAACACGGGCTCCGCGGCCTCTCCGGTATAAGAACACGGGCTCCGCGGCCTCTCCGCTATAAGAACACGGGCTCTGCGGCGTCTCCGGTATAAGAACACGGGCTCCGCGGCCTCTCCGGTATAAGAACACGGGCTCCGCGGCGTCTCCGGTATAAGAACACGGGCTCCGCGGCCTCTCCGGTATAAGAACACGGGCTCCGCGGCCTCTCCGGTATAAGAACACGGGCTCCGCGGCCTCTCCACTATAAGAACACGGGCTCCGCGGCCTCTCCACTATAAGAACACGGGCTCCACGGCCTCTCCACTATAAGAACACGGGCTCCGCGGCCTCTCCGGTATAAGAACACGGGCTCCGCGGCCTCTCCGGTATAAGAACACGGGCTCCGCGGCCTCTCCGGTATAAGATCACGGGCTCCGCGGCCTCTCCGGTATAAGAACACGGGCTCCGCGGCCTCTCTACTATAAGAACACGGGCTCCGCGGCCTCTCCGGTATAAGAACACGGGCTCCGCGGCCTCTCCGGTATAAGAACACGGGCTCCGCGGCCTCTCCGGTATAAGAACACGGGCTCTGCGGCCTCTCTGGTATAAGAACACGGGCTCCGCGGCCTCTCCGGTATAAGAACACGGGCTCCGCGGCCTCTCTGGTATAAGAACACGGGTTCCGCGGTCTCTCCGGTATAAGAACACGGGCTCCGCGGCCTCTCCACTATAAGAACACGGGCTCCGCGGCCTCTCTACTATAAGAACACGGACTCCGCGGCCTCTCCGGTATAAGAACACGGGCTCCGCGGCCTCTCCGCTATAAGAACACGGGCTCCGCGGCCTCTCTGGTATAAGAACACGGACTCCGCGGCCTCTCCGGTATAAGAACACGGGCTCCGCGGCCTCTCCGGTATAAGAACACGGACTCCGCGGCCTCTCCACTATAAGAACACGGGCTCCGCGTCCTCTCCGGTATAAGAACACGGGCTCCGCGGCCTCTCCGGTATAAGAACACGGGCTCCGCGGCCTCTCCGGTATAAGAACACGGGCTCCGCGGCCTCTCCGCTATAAGAACACGGACTCCGCGGCCTCTCCGGTATAAGAACACGGGCTCCGCGGCCTCTCCGGTATAAGAACACGGGCTCCGCGGCCTCTCCGGTATAAGAACACGGGCTCCGCGGCCTCTCCGCTATAAGAACACGGGCTCCCCGGCCTCTCCGCTATAAGAACACGGGCTCCGCGGCCTCTCAGGTATAAGAACACGGGCTCCGCGGCCTCTCCGGTATAAGAACACGGGCTCCGCGGCCTCTCCGGTATAAGAACACGGGCTCCGCGGCCTCTCCGGTATAAGAACACGGGCTCCGCGGCCTCTCCACTATAAGAACACGGGCTCCGCGGCCTCTCCGCTATAAGAACACGGGCTCCGCGGCCTCTCCGGTATAAGAACACGGGCTCCGCGGCCTCTCCGGTATAAGAACACGGGCTCCGCGGCCTCTCCACTATAAGAACACGGGCTCCGCGACCTCTCAGGTATAAGAACACGGGCTCCGCGGCCTCTCCGGTATAAGAACACGGGCTCCACGGCCTCTCCGGTATAAGAACACGGGCTCCGCGGCCTCTCCGGTATAAGAACACGGGCTCCGCGGCCTCTCCGCTATAAGAACACGGGCTCCGCGGCCTCTCCGGTATAAGAACACGGGCTCCGCGTCCTCTCCACTATAAGAACATGGGCTCCGCGGCCTCTCCGGTATAAGAACACGGGCTCCGCGGCCTCTCAGCTATAAGAACACGGGCTCCGCGGCCTCTCCGGTATAAGAACACGGGCTCCGTGGCCTCTCCGGTATAAGAACACGGGCTCCGCGGCCTCTCCACTATAAGAACACGGACTCCGCGGCGTCTCCGGTATAAGAACACGGGCTCCGCGGCCTCTCCGGTATAAGAACACGGGCTCCGCGGCCTCTCCGGTATAAGAACACGGGCTCCACGGCCTCTCCGGTATAAGAACACGGGCTCCGCGGCCTCTCCGGTATAAGAACACGGACTCCACGGCCTCTCCGGTATAAGAACACGGGCTCCGCGGCCTCTCCACTATAAGAACACGGGCTCCGCGGCCTCTCCGGTATAAGAACACGGGCTCCGCGGCCTCTCCGGTATAAGAACACGGGCTCCGCGGCCTCTCCGGTATAAGAACACGGGCTCCACGGCCTCTCCGGTATAAGAACACGGGCTCCGCGGCCTCTCCACTATTAGAACACGGGCTCCGCGGCCTCTCCGGTATAAGAACACGGGCTCCGCGGCCTCTCCGGTATAAGAACACGGGCTCCACGGCCTCTCAGGTATAAGAACACGGGCTCCGCGGCCTCTCCACTATAAGAACACGGGCTCCGCGGCCTCTCCACTATAAGAACACGGGCTCCGCGGCCTCTCCACTATAAGAACACGGACTCCTCGGCCTCTCCGGTATAAGAACACGGGCTCCGCGGCCTCTCTGGTATAAGAACACGGGCTCCGCGGCCTCTCCGGTATAAGAACACGGGCTCCGCGGCCTCTCCACTATAAGAACACGGGCTCCGCGGCCTCTCCGGTATAAGAACACGGACTCCGCGGCCTCTCCGGTATAAGAACACGGGCTCCGCGGCCTCTCCGCTATAAGAACACGGGCTCCGCGGCCTCTCCGGTATAAGAACACGGGCTCCACGGCCTCTCCGGTATAAGAACACGGGCTCCGCGGCCTCTCCGGTATAAGAACACGGGCTCCGCGGCCTCTCCGGTATAAGAACACGGGCTCCGCGGCCTCTCTGGTATAAGAACACGGGCTCCGCGGCCTCTCCACTATAAGAACACGGGCTCCGCGGCCTCTCCACTATAAGAACACGGGCTCCGCGGCCTCTCCGGTATAAGAACACGGGCTCCGCGGCCTCTCCGCTATAAGAACACGGGCTCCGCGGCCTCTCCCCTATAAGAACACGGGCTCCGCGGCCTCTCCAGTATAAGAACACGGGCTCCGCGGCCTCTCCGCTATAAGAACACGGGCTCCGCGGCCTCTCCAGTATAAGAACACAGGCTCCGCGGCCTCTCCGCTATAAGAACACGGGCTCCGCGGCCTCTCCCCTATAAGAACACGGGCTCCGCGGCCTCTCCGGTATAAGAACACGGGCTCCGCGGCCTCTCCGGTATAAGAACACGGACTCCGCGGCCTCTCCGGTATAAGAACACGGGCTCCGCGGCCTCTCCGCTATAAGAACACGGGCTCCGCGGCCTCTCCGGTATAAGAACACGGGCTCCACGGCCTCTCCGGTATAAGAACACGGGCTCCGCGGCCTCTCCGGTATAAGAACACGGGCTCCGCGGCCTCTCCGGTATAAGAACACGGGCTCCGCGGCCTCTCTGGTATAAGAACACGGGCTCCGCGGCCTCTCCACTATAAGAACACGGGCTCCGCGGCCTCTCCACTATAAGAACACGGGCTCCGCGGCCTCTCCGGTATAAGAACACGGGCTCCGCGGCCTCTCCGCTATAAGAACACGGGCTCCGCGGCCTCTCCCCTATAAGAACACGGGCTCCGCGGCCTCTCCAGTATAAGAACACGGGCTCCGCGGCCTCTCCGCTATAAGAACACGGGCTCCGCGGCCTCTCCAGTATAAGAACACAGGCTCCGCGGCCTCTCCGCTATAAGAACACGGGCTCCGCGGCCTCTCCCCTATAAGAACACGGGCTCCGCGGCCTCTCCGGTATAAGAACACGGGCTCCGCGGCCTCTCCACTATAAGAACACGGGCTCCGCGGCCTCTCCGGTATAAGAACACGGGCTCCGCGGCCTCTCCGCTATAAGAACACGGGCTCCGCGGCCTCTCCACTATTAGAACACGGACTCCGCGGCCTCTCCGGTATAAGAACACGGGCTCCGCGGCCTCTCCGGTATAAGAACACGGGCTCCGCGGCCTCTCCGGTATAAGAACACGGGCTCCGCGGCCTCTCCACTATAAGAACACGGGCTCCGCGCCCTCTCCGGTATAAGAACACGGGCTCCGCGGCCTCTCCGCTATAAGAACACGGGCTCCGCGGCCTCTCCGGTATAAGAACACGGGCTCCGCGGCCTCTCCTCTATAAGAACACGGGCTCCGCGGCCTCTCCAGTATAAGAACACAGGCTCCGCGGCCTCTCCGCTATAAGAACACGGGCTCCGCGGCCTCTCCTCTATAAGAACACGGGCTCCGCGGCCTCTCCAGTATAAGAACACAGGCTCCGCGGCCTCTCCGCTATAAGAACACGGGCTCTGCGGCGTCTCCGGTATAAGAACACGGGCTCCGCGGCCTCTCCGGTATAAGAACACGGGCTCCGCGGCGTCTCCGGTATAAGAACACGGGCTCCGCGGCCTCTCCGGTATAAGAACACGGGCTCCGCGGCCTCTCCGGTATAAGAACACGGGCTCCGCGGCCTCTCCACTATAAGAACACGGGCTCCGCGGCCTCTCCACTATAAGAACACGGGCTCCACGGCCTCTCCACTATAAGAACACGGGCTCCGCGGCCTCTCCGGTATAAGAACACGGGCTCCGCGGCCTCTCCGGTATAAGAACACGGGCTCCGCGGCCTCTCCGGTATAAGATCACGGGCTCCGCGGCCTCTCCGGTATAAGAACACGGGCTCCGCGGCCTCTCTACTATAAGAACACGGGCTCCGCGGCCTCTCCGGTATAAGAACACGGGCTCCGCGGCCTCTCCGGTATAAGAACACGGGCTCCGCGGCCTCTCCGGTATAAGAACACGGGCTCTGCGGCCTCTCTGGTATAAGAACACGGGCTCCGCGGCCTCTCCGGTATAAGAACACGGGCTCCGCGGCCTCTCTGGTATAAGAACACGGGTTCCGCGGTCTCTCCGGTATAAGAACACGGGCTCCGCGGCCTCTCCACTATAAGAACACGGGCTCCGCGGCCTCTCTACTATAAGAACACGGACTCCGCGGCCTCTCCGGTATAAGAACACGGGCTCCGCGGCCTCTCCGCTATAAGAACACGGGCTCCGCGGCCTCTCTGGTATAAGAACACGGACTCCGCGGCCTCTCCGGTATAAGAACACGGGCTCCGCGGCCTCTCCGGTATAAGAACACGGACTCCGCGGCCTCTCCACTATAAGAACACGGGCTCCGCGTCCTCTCCGGTATAAGAACACGGGCTCCGCGGCCTCTCCGGTATAAGAACACGGGCTCCGCGGCCTCTCCGGTATAAGAACACGGGCTCCGCGGCCTCTCCGCTATAAGAACACGGACTCCGCGGCCTCTCCGGTATAAGAACACGGGCTCCGCGGCCTCTCCGGTATAAGAACACGGGCTCCGCGGCCTCTCCGGTATAAGAACACGGGCTCCGCGGCCTCTCCGCTATAAGAACACGGGCTCCCCGGCCTCTCCGCTATAAGAACACGGGCTCCGCGGCCTCTCAGGTATAAGAACACGGGCTCCGCGGCCTCTCCGGTATAAGAACACGGGCTCCGCGGCCTCTCCGGTATAAGAACACGGGCTCCGCGGCCTCTCCGGTATAAGAACACGGGCTCCGCGGCCTCTCCACTATAAGAACACGGGCTCCGCGGCCTCTCCGCTATAAGAACACGGGCTCCGCGGCCTCTCCGGTATAAGAACACGGGCTCCGCGGCCTCTCCGGTATAAGAACACGGGCTCCGCGGCCTCTCCACTATAAGAACACGGGCTCCGCGACCTCTCAGGTATAAGAACACGGGCTCCGCGGCCTCTCCGGTATAAGAACACGGGCTCCACGGCCTCTCCGGTATAAGAACACGGGCTCCGCGGCCTCTCCGGTATAAGAACACGGGCTCCGCGGCCTCTCCGCTATAAGAACACGGGCTCCGCGGCCTCTCCGGTATAAGAACACGGGCTCCGCGTCCTCTCCACTATAAGAACATGGGCTCCGCGGCCTCTCCGGTATAAGAACACGGGCTCCGCGGCCTCTCAGCTATAAGAACACGGGCTCCGCGGCCTCTCCGGTATAAGAACACGGGCTCCGTGGCCTCTCCGGTATAAGAACACGGGCTCCGCGGCCTCTCCACTATAAGAACACGGACTCCGCGGCGTCTCCGGTATAAGAACACGGGCTCCGCGGCCTCTCCGGTATAAGAACACGGGCTCCGCGGCCTCTCCGGTATAAGAACACGGGCTCCGCGGCCTCTCCGGTATAAGAACACGGGCTCCACGGCCTCTCCGGTATAAGAACACGGGCTCCGCGGCCTCTCCGGTATAAGAACACGGACTCCACGGCCTCTCCGGTATAAGAACACGGGCTCCGCGGCCTCTCCACTATAAGAACACGGGCTCCGCGGCCTCTCCGGTATAAGAACACGGGCTCCGCGGCCTCTCCGGTATAAGAACACGGGCTCCGCGGCCTCTCCGGTATAAGAACACGGGCTCCACGGCCTCTCCGGTATAAGAACACGGGCTCCGCGGCCTCTCCACTATTAGAACACGGGCTCCGCGGCCTCTCCGGTATAAGAACACGGGCTCCGCGGCCTCTCCGGTATAAGAACACGGGCTCCACGGCCTCTCAGGTATAAGAACACGGGCTCCGCGGCCTCTCCACTATAAGAACACGGGCTCCGCGGCCTCTCCACTATAAGAACACGGGCTCCGCGGCCTCTCCACTATAAGAACACGGACTCCTCGGCCTCTCCGGTATAAGAACACGGGCTCCGCGGCCTCTCTGGTATAAGAACACGGGCTCCGCGGCCTCTCCGGTATAAGAACACGGGCTCCGCGGCCTCTCCACTATAAGAACACGGGCTCCGCGGCCTCTCCGGTATAAGAACACGGACTCCGCGGCCTCTCCGGTATAAGAACACGGGCTCCGCGGCCTCTCCGCTATAAGAACACGGGCTCCGCGGCCTCTCCGGTATAAGAACACGGGCTCCACGGCCTCTCCGGTATAAGAACACGGGCTCCGCGGCCTCTCCGGTATAAGAACACGGGCTCCGCGGCCTCTCCGGTATAAGAACACGGGCTCCGCGGCCTCTCTGGTATAAGAACACGGGCTCCGCGGCCTCTCCACTATAAGAACACGGGCTCCGCGGCCTCTCCACTATAAGAACACGGGCTCCGCGGCCTCTCCGGTATAAGAACACGGGCTCCGCGGCCTCTCCGCTATAAGAACACGGGCTCCGCGGCCTCTCCCCTATAAGAACACGGGCTCCGCGGCCTCTCCAGTATAAGAACACGGGCTCCGCGGCCTCTCCGCTATAAGAACACGGGCTCCGCGGCCTCTCCAGTATAAGAACACAGGCTCCGCGGCCTCTCCGCTATAAGAACACGGGCTCCGCGGCCTCTCCCCTATAAGAACACGGGCTCCGCGGCCTCTCCGGTATAAGAACACGGGCTCCGCGGCCTCTCCGCTATAAGAACACGGGCTCCGCGGCCTCTCAGGTATAAGAACACGGGCTCCGCGGCCTCTCCGGTATAAGAACACGGGCTCCGCGGCCTCTCCGGTATAAGAACACGGGCTCCGCGGCCTCTCCGGTATAAGAACACGGGCTCCGCGGCCTCTCCACTATAAGAACACGGGCTCCGCGGCCTCTCCGCTATAAGAACACGGGCTCCGCGGCCTCTCCGGTATAAGAACACGGGCTCCGCGGCCTCTCCGGTATAAGAACACGGGCTCCGCGGCCTCTCCACTATAAGAACACGGGCTCCGCGACCTCTCAGGTATAAGAACACGGGCTCCGCGGCCTCTCCGGTATAAGAACACGGGCTCCGCGGCCTCTCCGGTATAAGAACACGGGCTCCGCGGCCTCTCCGGTATAAGAACACGGGCTCCGCGGCCTCTCCGGTATAAGAACACGGGCTCCACGGCCTCTCCGGTATAAGAACACGGGCTCCGCGGCCTCTCCGGTATAAGAACACGGACTCCACGGCCTCTCCGGTATAAGAACACGGGCTCCGCGGCCTCTCCACTATAAGAACACGGGCTCCGCGGCCTCTCCGGTATAAGAACACGGGCTCCGCGGCCTCTCCGGTATAAGAACACGGGCTCCGCGGCCTCTCCGGTATAAGAACACGGGCTCCACGGCCTCTCCGGTATAAGAACACGGGCTCCGCGGCCTCTCCACTATTAGAACACGGGCTCCGCGGCCTCTCCGGTATAAGAACACGGGCTCCGCGGCCTCTCCGGTATAAGAACACGGGCTCCACGGCCTCTCAGGTATAAGAACACGGGCTCCGCGGCCTCTCCACTATAAGAACACGGGCTCCGCGGCCTCTCCACTATAAGAACACGGGCTCCGCGGCCTCTCCACTATAAGAACACGGACTCCTCGGCCTCTCCGGTATAAGAACACGGGCTCCGCGGCCTCTCTGGTATAAGAACACGGGCTCCGCGGCCTCTCCGGTATAAGAACACGGGCTCCGCGGCCTCTCCACTATAAGAACACGGGCTCCGCGGCCTCTCCGGTATAAGAACACGGACTCCGCGGCCTCTCCGGTATAAGAACACGGGCTCCGCGGCCTCTCCGCTATAAGAACACGGGCTCCGCGGCCTCTCCGGTATAAGAACACGGGCTCCACGGCCTCTCCGGTATAAGAACACGGGCTCCGCGGCCTCTCCGGTATAAGAACACGGGCTCCGCGGCCTCTCCGGTATAAGAACACGGGCTCCGCGGCCTCTCTGGTATAAGAACACGGGCTCCGCGGCCTCTCCACTATAAGAACACGGGCTCCGCGGCCTCTCCACTATAAGAACACGGGCTCCGCGGCCTCTCCGGTATAAGAACACGGGCTCCGCGGCCTCTCCGCTATAAGAACACGGGCTCCGCGGCCTCTCCCCTATAAGAACACGGGCTCCGCGGCCTCTCCAGTATAAGAACACGGGCTCCGCGGCCTCTCCGCTATAAGAACACGGGCTCCGCGGCCTCTCCAGTATAAGAACACAGGCTCCGCGGCCTCTCCGCTATAAGAACACGGGCTCCGCGGCCTCTCCCCTATAAGAACACGGGCTCCGCGGCCTCTCCGGTATAAGAACACGGGCTCCGCGGCCTCTCCGGTATAAGAACACGGACTCCGCGGCCTCTCCGGTATAAGAACACGGGCTCCGCGGCCTCTCCGCTATAAGAACACGGGCTCCGCGGCCTCTCCGGTATAAGAACACGGGCTCCACGGCCTCTCCGGTATAAGAACACGGGCTCCGCGGCCTCTCCGGTATAAGAACACGGGCTCCGCGGCCTCTCCGGTATAAGAACACGGGCTCCGCGGCCTCTCTGGTATAAGAACACGGGCTCCGCGGCCTCTCCACTATAAGAACACGGGCTCCGCGGCCTCTCCACTATAAGAACACGGGCTCCGCGGCCTCTCCGGTATAAGAACACGGGCTCCGCGGCCTCTCCGCTATAAGAACACGGGCTCCGCGGCCTCTCCCCTATAAGAACACGGGCTCCGCGGCCTCTCCAGTATAAGAACACGGGCTCCGCGGCCTCTCCGCTATAAGAACACGGGCTCCGCGGCCTCTCCAGTATAAGAACACAGGCTCCGCGGCCTCTCCGCTATAAGAACACGGGCTCCGCGGCCTCTCCCCTATAAGAACACGGGCTCCGCGGCCTCTCCGGTATAAGAACACGGGCTCCGCGGCCTCTCCACTATAAGAACACGGGCTCCGCGGCCTCTCCGGTATAAGAACACGGGCTCCGCGGCCTCTCCGCTATAAGAACACGGGCTCCGCGGCCTCTCCACTATTAGAACACGGACTCCGCGGCCTCTCCGGTATAAGAACACGGGCTCCGCGGCCTCTCCGGTATAAGAACACGGGCTCCGCGGCCTCTCCGGTATAAGAACACGGGCTCCGCGGCCTCTCCACTATAAGAACACGGGCTCCGCGCCCTCTCCGGTATAAGAACACGGGCTCCGCGGCCTCTCCGCTATAAGAACACGGGCTCCGCGGCCTCTCCGGTATAAGAACACGGGCTCCGCGGCCTCTCCTCTATAAGAACACGGGCTCCGCGGCCTCTCCAGTATAAGAACACAGGCTCCGCGGCCTCTCCGCTATAAGAACACGGGCTCCGCGGCCTCTCCCCTATAAGAACACGGGCTCCGCGGCCTCTCCGGTATAAGAACACGGGCTCCGCGGCCTCTCCACTATAAGAATACGGGCTCCGCGGCCTCTCCGGTATAAGAACACGGGCTCCGCGGCCTCTCCGGTATAAGAACACGGGCTCCGCGGCCTCTCCGGTATAAGAAAACGGGCTCCGCGGCCTCTCCACTATTAGAACACGGACTCCGCGGCCTCTCCGGTATAAGAACACGGGCTCCGCGGCCTCTCCGGTATAAGAACACGGGCTCCGCGGCCTCTCCGGTATAAGAACACGGGCTCCGCGGCCTCTCCGGTATAAGAACACGGGCTCCGTGGCCTCTCCGGTATAAGAACACGGGCTCCGCGGCCTCTCCGGTATAAGAACACGGGCTCCACGGCCTCTCAGGTATAAGAACACGGGCTCCGCGGCCTCTCCACTATAAGAACACGGGCTCCGCGGCCTCTCCACTATAAGAACACGGGCTCCGCGGCCTCTCTACTATAAGAACACGGGCTCCGCGGCCCCTCCACTATAAGAACACGGGCTCCGCGGCCTCTCCGGTATAAGAACACGGGCTCCGCGGCCTCTCCGGTATAAGAACACGGGCTCCGCGGCCTCTCCGCTATAAGAACACGGGCTCCGCGGCCTCTCCGGTATAAGAACACGGACTCCGCGGCCTCTCCGGTATAAGAACACGGGCTCCGCGGCCTCTCCGGTATAAGAACACGGGCTCCGCGGCCTCTCCACTATAAGAACACGGACTCCTCGGCCTCTCCGGTATAAGAACACGGGCTCCGCGGCCTCTCTGGTATAAGAACACGGGCTCCGCGGCCTCTCCGGTATAAGAACACGGGCTCCGCGGCCTCTCCACTATAAGAACACGGGCTCCGCGGCCTCTCCGGTATAAGAACACGGACTCCGCGGCCTCTCCGGTATAAGAACACGGGCTCCGCGGCCTCTCCGCTATAAGAACACGGGCTCCGCGGCCTCTCCACTATAAGAACACGGGCTCCGCGGCCTCTCCGGTATAAGAACACGGACTCCGCGGCCTCTCCGGTATAAGAACACGGGCTCCGCGGCCCCTCCACTATAAGAACACGGGCTCCGCGGCCTCTCCGGTATAAGAACACGGGCTCCACGGCCTCTCCGGTATAAGAACACGGGCTCCGCGGCCTCTCCGGTATAAGAACACGGGCTCCGCGGCCTCTCCGGTATAAGAACACGGGCTCCGCGGCCTCTCCGGTATAAGAACACGGGCTCCGCGGCCTCTCCGGTATAAGAACACGGGCTCCGCGGCCTCTCTGGTATAAGAACACGGGCTCCGCGGCCTCTCCACTATAAGAACACGGGCTCCGCGGCCTCTCCAGTATAAGAACACAGGCTCCGCGGCCTCTCCGCTATAAGAACACGGGCTCCGCGGCCTCTCCCCTATAAGAACACGGGCTCCGCGGCCTCTCCGGTATAAGAACACGGGCTCCGCGGCCTCTCCACTATAAGAACACGGGCTCCGCGGCCTCTCCGGTATAAGAACATGGGCTCCGCGGCCTCTCCGGTATAAGAACACGGGCTCCGCGGCCTCTCCGCTATAAGAACACGGGCTCCGCGGCCTCTCCACTATTAGAACACGGACTCCGCGGCCTCTCCGGTATAAGAACACGGACTCCGCGGCCTCTCCGGTATAAGAACACGGGCTCCGCGGCCTCTCCCCTATAAGAACACGGGCTCCGCGGCCTCTCCGGTATAAGAACACGGGCTCCGCGGCCTCTCCACTATAAGAACACGGGCTCCGCGGCCTCTCCGGTATAAGAACACGGGCTCTGCGGCCTCTCCGGTATAAGAACACGGGCTCCGCGGCCTCTCCGGTATAAGAACACGGGCTCCGCGGCCTCTCCACTATAAGAACACGGACTCCGCGGCCTCTCCGGTATAAGAACACGGGCTCCGCGGCCTCTCCACTATAAGAACACGGGCTCCGCGGCCTCTCCGGTATAAGAACACGGGCTCTGCGGCCTCTCAGGTATAAGAACACGGGCTCCGCGGCCTCTCCGGTATAAGAACACGGGCTCCGCGGCCTCTCCACTATAAGAACACGGGCTCCACGGCCTCTCCGGTATAAGAACACGGGCTCCGCGGCCTCTCCGGTATAAGAACACGGGCTCCGCGACCTCTCCGGTATAAGAACACGGGCTCCGCGACCTCTCCACTATAAGAACACGGGCTCCGCGGCCTCTCCGGTATAAGAACACGGGCTCCGCGGCCTCTCCACTATAAGAACACGGGCTCCGCGGCCTCTCAGGTATAAGAACACGGGCTCTGCGGCCTCTCCGGTATAAGAACACGGACTCCGCGGCCTCTCCAGTATAAGAACACGGGCTCCGCGGCCTCTCAGGTATAAGAACACGGGCTCCGCGGCCTCTCCGGTATAAGAACACGGGCTCCGCGGCCTCTCCGGTATAAGAACACGGGCTCCGCGACCTCTCTGGTATAAGAACACGGGCTCCGCGGCCTCTCTACTATAAGAACACGGGCTCCGCGGCCTCTCTACTATAAGAACACGGGCTCCGCGGCCTCTCTACTATAAGAACACGGGCTCCGCGGCCTCTCCGGTATAAGAACACGGGCTCCGCGGCCTCTCCGGTATAAGAACACGGGCTCCGCGGCCTCTCAGGTAAAAGAACACGGGCTCCGCGGCCTCTCCGGTATAAGAACACGGACTCCGCGGCCTCTCCGGTATAAGAACACGGGCTCCGCGGCCTCTCCGGTATAAGAACACGGGCTCCGCGGCCTCTCCACTATAAGAACACGGACTCCGCGGCCTCTCCGGTATAAGAACACGGACTCCGCGGCCTCTCCGGTATAAGAACACGGGCTCTGCGGCCTCTCAGGTATAAGAACACGGGCTCTGCGGCCTCTCAGGTATAAGAACACGGGCTCCGCGGCCTCTCCGGTATAAGAACACGGGCTCCGCGGCCTCTCCACTATAAGAACACGGGCTCCACGGCCTCTCCGGTATAAGAACACGGGCTCCGCGGCCTCTCCGGTATAAGAACACGGGCTCCGCGACCTCTCCGGTATAAGAACACGGGCTCCGCGACCTCTCCACTATAAGAACACGGGCTCCGCGGCCTCTCCGGTATAAGAACACGGGCTCCGCGGCCTCTCCGGTATAAGAATACGGGCTCTGCGACCTCTCCACTATAAGAACACGGGCTCCGCGGCCTCTCCGGTATAAGAACACGGGCTCCGCGGCCTCTCCGGTATAAGAACACGGGCTCCGCGGCCTCTCCGGTATAAGAACACGGACTCCGCGGCCTCTCCGGTATAAGAACACGGGCTCCGCGACCTCTCAGGTATAAGAACACGGGCTCCGCGGCCTCTCCGGTATAAGAACACGGGCTCCGCGGCCTCTCCGGTATAAGAACACGGGCTCCGCGGCCTCTCAGGTATAAGAACACGGGCTCCGCGACCTCTCAGGTATAAGAACACGGGCTCCGCGGCCTCTCCCCTATAAGAACACGGGCTCCGCGGCCTCTCCGGTATAAGAACACGGGCTCCGCGACCTCTCAGGTATAAGAACACGGACTCCCCGGCCTCTCCGGTATAAGAACACGGGCTCCGCGGCCTCTCCGGTATAAGAACACGGGCTCCGCGGCCTCTCCGGTATAAGAACACGGGCTCCGCGGCCTCTCCACTATAAGAACACGGGCTCCGCGACCTCTCCGGTATAAGAACACGGGTTCCTCGGCCTCTCCGGTATAAGAACACGGGCTCCGCGGCCTCTCCGGTATAAGAACACGGGCTCCGCGGCCTCTCCGGTATAAGAACACGGGCTCCGCGGCCTCTCCACTATAAAAACACGGGCTCCGCGGCCTCTCCGGTATAAGAACACGGGCTCCGCGGCCTCTCCGGTATAAGAACACGGGCTCCGCGACCTCTCAGGTATAAGAACACGGGCTCCGCGGCCTCTCCGGTATAAGAACACGGGCTCCGCGGCCTCTCCGGTATAAGAACACGGGCTCCGCGGCCTCTCCACTATAAGAACACGGGCTCCGCGGCCTCTCCGGTATAAGAACACGGGCTCCGCGGCCTCTCCACTATAAGAACACGGCCTCCGCGGCCTCTCCGGTATAAGAACACGGACTCCGCGACCTCTCCGGTATAAGAACACGGGCTCTGCGGCCTCTCCGGTATAAGAACACGGGTTCCTCGGCCTCTCCGGTATAAGAACACGGACTCCGCGGCCTCTCCGGTATAAGAACACGGGTTCCTCGGCCTCTCAGGTATAAGAACACGGGCTCCGCGGCCTCTCCACTATAAGAACACGGGCTCCGCGGCCTCTCCGGTATAAGAACACGGGCTCCGCGGCCTCTCCGGTATAAGAACACGGGTTCCTCGGCCTCTCCACTATAAGAACACGGGCTCCGCGGCCTCTCCACTATAAGAACACGGGCTCCGCGACCTCTCAGGTATAAGAACACGGGCTCCGCGACCTCTCAGGTATAAGAACACGGGCTCCGCGACCTCTCCGGTATAAGAACACGGGCTCTGCGGCCTCTCAGGTATAAGAACACGGGCTCCGCGACCTCTCCGGTATAAGAACACGGGCTCCGCGGCCTCTCCACTATAAGAACACGGACTCCGCGACCTCTCAGGTATAAGAACACGGGCTCCGCGACCTCTCCGGTATAAGAACACGGACTCCGCGACCTCTCAGGTATAAGAACACGGGCTCCGCGACCTCTCCGGTATAAGAACACGGGCTCCGCGGCCTCTCCACTATAAGAACACGGGCTCCGCGGCCTCTCCGGTATAAGAACACGGGCTTCGCGGCCTCTCCACTATAAGAACACGGCCTCCGCGGCCTCTCCGGTATAAGAACACGGACTCCGCGACCTCTCCGGTATAAGAACACGGGCTCTGCGGCCTCTCCGGTATAAGAACACGGGTTCCTCGGCCTCTCCACTATAAGAACACGGGCTCTGCGGCCTCTCCGGTATAAGAACACGGGTTCCTCGGCCTCTCCACTATAAGAACACGGGCTCCGCGGCCTCTCCACTATAAGAACACGGGCTCCGCGACCTCTCAGGTATAAGAACACGGGCTCCGCGGCCTCTCAGGTATAAGAACACGGGCTCCGCGGCCTCTCCGGTATAAGAACACGGACTCCGCGACCTCTCAGGTATAAGAACACGGGCTCCGCGACCTCTCCGGTATAAGAACACGGGCTCCGCGGCCTCTCCGGTATAAGAACACGGACTCCGCGACCTCTCAGGTATAAGAACACGGACTCCGCGACCTCTCCGGTATAAGAACACGGGCTCTGCGGCCTCTCAGGTATAAGAACACGGACTCCGCGACCTCTCCGGTATAAGAACACGGGCTCTGCGGCCTCTCCACTATAAGAACACGGGCTCCGCGGCCTCTCCACTATAAGAACACGGGCTCTGCGGCCTCTCCGGTATAAGAACACGGGCTCCGCGGCCTCTCCACTATAAGAACACGGGCTCCGCGACCTCTCAGGTATAAGAACACGGGCTCCGCGGCCTCTCAGGTATAAGAACACGGGCTCCGCGGCCTCTCCACTATAAGAACACGGGCTCTGCGGCCTCTCCGGTATAAGAACACGGGCTCCGCGGCCTCTCCACTATAAGAACACGGGCTCCGCGGCCTCTCCACTATAAGAACACGGGCTCTGCGGCCTCTCCGGTATAAGAACACGGGCTCCGCGGCCTTTGCGGTATAAGAACACGGGCTCCGTGGCCTCTCTGGTATAAGAACACGGGCTCCGCGGCCTCTCCACTATAAGAACACGGGCTCCGCGGCCTCTCCACTATAAGAACACGGGCTCCGCGGCCTCTCCGCTATAAGAACACGGGCTCCGCGGCCTCTCCGGTATAAGAACACGGGCTCCGCGGCCTCTCCGGTATAAGAACACGGGCTCCGCGGCCTCTCCACTATAAGAACACGGGCTCCGCGGCCTCTCCGGTATAAGAACACGGGCTCCGCGTCCTCTCCACTATAAGAACACAGGCTCCGCGGCCTCTCCGGTATAAGAACACGGGCTCCGCGGCCTCTCCCCTATAAGAACACGGGCTCCGCGGCCTCTCCGGTATAAGAACACGGGCTCCGCGGCCTCTCCGGTATAAGAACACGGGCTCCGCGGCCTCTCTGGTATAAGAACACGGGCTCCGCGGCCTCTCCGGTATAAGAACACGGGCTCCGCGGCCTCTCCGGTATAAGAACACGGGCTCCGCGGCCTCTCCACTATAAGAACACGGGCTCCGCGGCCTCTCCGGTATAAGAACACGGGCTCCGCGGCCTCTCCGGTATAAGAACACGGGCTCCGCGGCCTCTCCACTATAAGAACACGGGCTCCGCGGCCTCTCCGGTATAAGAACACGGGCTCCGCGGCCTCTCCGGTATAAGAACACGGGCTCCGCGGCCTCTCCACTATAAGAACACGGGCTCCGCGGCCTCTCAGGTATAAGAACACGGGCTCCGCGGCCTCTCCGGTATAAGAACACGGACTCCGCGGCCTCTCCACTATAAGAACACGGGCTCCGCGGCCTCTCTACTATAAGAACACGGGCTCCGCGGCCTCTCCAGTATAAGAACACGGGCTCCGCAGCCTCTCCGGTATAAGAACACGGGCTCCGCGGCCTCTCTACTATAAGAACACGGGCTCCGCGGCCTCTCCGGTATAAGAACACGGGCTCCGCGGCCTCTCTACTATAAGAACACGGGCTCCGCGGCCTCTCCGGTATAAGAACACGGGCTCCGCGGCCTCTCCGGTATAAGAACACGGCTCCGCGGCCTCTCCGGTATAAGAACACGGGCTCCGCGGCCTCTCCGGTATAAGAACACGGGCTCCGCGGCCTCTCCCCTATAAGAACACGGGCTCCGCGGCCTCTCCGGTATAAGAACACGGGCTCCGCGGCCTCTCCACTATAAGAACACGGGCTCCGCGGCCTCTCCGGTATAAGAACACGGGCTCTGCGGCCTCTCCGGTATAAGAATACGGGCTCTGCGGCCTCTCAGGTATAAGAACACGGGCTCCGCGGCCTCTCCGCTATAAGAACACGGGCTCCGCGGCCTCTCCGGTATAAGAACACGGGCTCCGCGGCCTCTCTACTATAAGAACACGGACTCCGCGGCCTCTCCGGTATAAGAACACGGGCTCCGCGGCCTCTCCGGTATAAGAACACGGACTCCGCGGCCTCTCCGGTATAAGAACACGGGCTCCGCGGCCTCTCAGGTATAAGAACACGGGCTCCGCGGCCTCTCCACTATAAGAACACGGGCTCCGCGGCCTCTCCGGTATAAGAACACGGGCTCCGCGGCCTCTCCGGTATAAGAACACGGGCTCCGCGGCCTCTCCACTATAAGAACACGGGCTTTGCGGCCTCTCCGCTATAAGAACACGGGCTCCGCGGCCTCTCAGGTATAAGAACACGGGCTCCGCGGCCTCTCCGGTATAAGAACACGGGCTCCGCGGCCTCTCAGGTATAAGAACACGGGCTCCGCAGCCTCTCAGGTATAAGAACACGGGCTCCGCGGCCTCTCCACTATAAGAACACGGGCTCCGCGGCCTCTCCACTATAAGAACACGGGCTCTGCGGCCTCTCCGGTATAAGAACACGGGTTCCGCGGCCTCTCCACTATAAGAACACGGGCTCCGCGGCCTCTCCGGTATAAGAACACGGGCTCCGCGGCCTCTCCCCTATAAGAACACGGGCTCTGCGGCCTCTCCGGTATAAGAACACGGGCTCTGCGGCCTCTCCGCTATAAGAACACGGGCTCCGCGGCCTCTCCGGTATAAGAACACGGGCTCCGCGGCCTCTCAGGTATAAGAACACGGGCTCCGCGGCCTCTCCGGTATAAGAACACGGGCTCCGCGGCCTCTCCCCTATAAGAACACGGGCTCCGCGGCCTCTCCGGTATAAGAACACGGGCTCCGCGGCCTCTCAGGTATAAGAACACGGACTCCGCGACCTCTCAGGTATAAGAACACGGGCTCCGCGACCTCTCCGGTATAAGAACACGGACTCCGCGACCTCTCAGGTATAAGAACACGGGCTCCGCGACCTCTCCGGTATAAGAACACGGGCTCCGCGGCCTCTCAGGTATAAGAACACGGGCTCCGCGGCCTCTCCGGTATAAGAACACGGACTCCGCGACCTCTCAGGTATAAGAACACGGACTCCGCGACCTCTCCGGTATAAGAACACGGGCTCTGCGGCCTCTCAGGTATAAGAACACGGACTCCGCGACCTCTCCGGTATAAGAACACGGGCTCTGCGGCCTCTCCACTATAAGAACACGGGCTCCGCGGCCTCTCCACTATAAGAACACGGGCTCTGCGGCCTCTCCGGTATAAGAACACGGGCTCCGCGGCCTCTCCACTATAAGAACACGGGCTCCGCGACCTCTCAGGTATAAGAACACGGGCTCCGCGGCCTCTCAGGTATAAGAACACGGGCTCCGCGGCCTCTCCACTATAAGAACACGGGCTCTGCGGCCTCTCCGGTATAAGAACACGGGCTCCGCGGCCTCTCCACTATAAGAACACGGGCTCCGCGGCCTCTCCACTATAAGAACACGGGCTCTGCGGCCTCTCCGGTATAAGAACACGGGCTCCGCGGCCTTTGCGGTATAAGAACACGGGCTCCGTGGCCTCTCTGGTATAAGAACACGGGCTCCGCGGCCTCTCCACTATAAGAACACGGGCTCCGCGGCCTCTCCACTATAAGAACACGGGCTCCGCGGCCTCTCCGCTATAAGAACACGGGCTCCGCGGCCTCTCCGGTATAAGAACACGGGCTCCGCGGCCTCTCCGGTATAAGAACACGGGCTCCGCGGCCTCTCCACTATAAGAACACGGGCTCCGCGGCCTCTCCGGTATAAGAACACGGGCTCCGCGTCCTCTCCACTATAAGAACACAGGCTCCGCGGCCTCTCCGGTATAAGAACACGGGCTCCGCGGCCTCTCCCCTATAAGAACACGGGCTCCGCGGCCTCTCCGGTATAAGAACACGGGCTCCGCGGCCTCTCCGGTATAAGAACACGGGCTCCGCGGCCTCTCTGGTATAAGAACACGGGCTCCGCGGCCTCTCCGGTATAAGAACACGGGCTCCGCGGCCTCTCCGGTATAAGAACACGGGCTCCGCGGCCTCTCCACTATAAGAACACGGGCTCCGCGGCCTCTCCGGTATAAGAACACGGGCTCCGCGGCCTCTCCGGTATAAGAACACGGGCTCCGCGGCCTCTCCACTATAAGAACACGGGCTCCGCGGCCTCTCCGGTATAAGAACACGGGCTCCGCGGCCTCTCCGGTATAAGAACACGGGCTCCGCGGCCTCTCCACTATAAGAACACGGGCTCCGCGGCCTCTCAGGTATAAGAACACGGGCTCCGCGGCCTCTCCGGTATAAGAACACGGACTCCGCGGCCTCTCCACTATAAGAACACGGGCTCCGCGGCCTCTCTACTATAAGAACACGGGCTCCGCGGCCTCTCCACTATAAGAACACGGGCTCCGCGGCCTCTCCGGTATAAGAACACGGACTCCGCGGCCTCTCCACTATAAGAACACGGGCTCCGCGGCCTCTCCACTATAAGAACACGGGCTCCGCGGCCTCTCCAGTATAAGAACACGGGCTCCGCAGCCTCTCCGGTATAAGAACACGGGCTCCGCGGCCTCTCTACTATAAGAACACGGGCTCCGCGGCCTCTCCGGTATAAGAACACGGGCTCCGCGGCCTCTCTACTATAAGAACACGGGCTCCGCGGCCTCTCCGGTATAAGAACACGGGCTCCGCGGCCTCTCCGGTATAAGAACACGGGCTCCGCGGCCTCTCCGGTATAAGAACACGGGCTCCGCGGCCTCTCCGGTATAAGAACACGGGCTCCGCGGCCTCTCCCCTATAAGAACACGGGCTCCGCGGCCTCTCCGGTATAAGAACACGGGCTCCGCGGCCTCTCCACTATAAGAACACGGGCTCCGCGGCCTCTCCGGTATAAGAACACGGGCTCTGCGGCCTCTCCGGTATAAGAATACGGGCTCTGCGGCCTCTCAGGTATAAGAACACGGGCTCCGCGGCCTCTCTACTATAAGAACACGGGCTCCGCGGCCTCTCTACTATAAGAACACGGGCTCCGCGGCCTCTCCCCTATAAGAACACGGGCTCCGCGGCCTCTCCGGTATAAGAACACGGGCTCTGCGGCCTCTCCGGTATAAGAATACGGGCTCTGCGGCCTCTCAGGTATAAGAACACGGGCTCCGCGGCCTCTCTACTATAAGAACACGGGCTCTGCGGCCTCTCTACTATAAGAACACGGGCTCCGCGGCCTCTCCCCTATAAGAACACGGGCTCCGCGGCCTCTCAGGTATAAGAACACGGGCTCCGCGGCCTCTCCGCTATAAGAACACGGGCTCCGCGGCCTCTCCGGTATAAGAACACGGGCTCCGCGGCCTCTCTACTATAAGAACACGGACTCCGCGGCCTCTCCGGTATAAGAACACGGGCTCCGCGGCCTCTCCGGTATAAGAACACGGACTCCGCGGCCTCTCCGGTATAAGAACACGGGCTCCGCGGCCTCTCAGGTATAAGAACACGGGCTCCGCGGCCTCTCCACTATAAGAACACGGGCTCCGCGGCCTCTCCGGTATAAGAACACGGGCTCCGCGGCCTCTCCGGTATAAGAACACGGGCTCCGCGGCCTCTCCACTATAAGAACACGGGCTTTGCGGCCTCTCCGCTATAAGAACACGGGCTCCGCGGCCTCTCAGGTATAAGAACACGGGCTCCGCGGCCTCTCCGGTATAAGAACACGGGCTCCGCGGCCTCTCAGGTATAAGAACACGGGCTCCGCAGCCTCTCAGGTATAAGAACACGGGCTCCGCGGCCTCTCCACTATAAGAACACGGGCTCCGCGGCCTCTCCACTATAAGAACACGGGCTCTGCGGCCTCTCCGGTATAAGAACACGGGTTCCGCGGCCTCTCCACTATAAGAACACGGGCTCCGCGGCCTCTCCGGTATAAGAACACGGGCTCCGCGGCCTCTCCCCTATAAGAACACGGGCTCTGCGGCCTCTCCGGTATAAGAACACGGGCTCTGCGGCCTCTCCGCTATAAGAACACGGGCTCCGCGGCCTCTCCGGTATAAGAACACGGGCTCCGCGGCCTCTCAGGTATAAGAACACGGGCTCCGCGGCCTCTCCGGTATAAGAACACGGGCTCCGCGGCCTCTCCCCTATAAGAACACGGGCTCCGCGGCCTCTCCGGTATAAGAACACGGGCTCCGCGGCCTCTCAGGTATAAGAACACGGGCTCCGCGGCCTCTCCGGTATAAGAACACGGGCTCCGCGACCTCTCCGGTATAAGAACACGGGCTCCGCGGCCTCTCCGGTATAAGAACACGGGCTCCGCGGCCTCTCCGCTATAAGAACACGGGCTCCGCAGCCTCTCCGGTATAAGAACACGGGCTCCGCGGCCTCTCAGGTATAAGAACACGGGCTCTGCGGCCTCTCCGCTATAAGAACACGGGCTCCGCAGCCTCTCCGGTATAAGAACACGGGCTCCGCGGCCTCTCCGGTATAAGAACACGGGCTCCGCGGCCTCTCAGGTATAAGAAGACGGGCTCCGCGGCCTCTCCGGTATAAGAACACGGGCTCCGCGGCCTCTCCCCTATAAGAACACGGGCTCCGCGGCCTCTCCGGTATAAGAACACGGGCTCCGCGGCCTCTCAGGTATAAGAACACGGGCTCCGCGGCCTCTCCGGTATAAGAACACGGGCTCCGCGACCTCTCAGGTATAAGAACACGGGCTCCGCGGCCTCTCCGGTATAAGAACACGGGCTCCGCGGCCTCTCCGCTATAAGAACACGGGCTCCGCGGCCTCTCTGGTATAAGAACACGGGCTCCGCGGCCTCTCCGCTATAAGAACACGGGCTCCGCAGCCTCTCCGGTATAAGAACACGGGCTCCGCGGCCTCTCAGGTATAAGAACACGGGCTCTGCGGCCTCTCCGCTATAAGAACACGGGCTCCGCAGCCTCTCCGGTATAAGAACACGGGCTCCGCGGCCTCTCCGGTATAAGAACACGGGCTCCGCGACCTCTCAGGTATAAGAACACGGGCTCCGCGGCCTCTCCGGTATAAGAACACGGGCTCCGCGGCCTCTCCCCTATAAGAACACGGGCTCTGCGGCCTCTCCGGTATAAGAACACGGGCTCCGCGGCCTCTCCGGTATAAGAACACGGGCTCCGCGGCCTCTCCCCTATAAGAACACGGGCTCTGCGGCCTCTCCGGTATAACAACACGGGCTCCGCGGCCTCTCCGGTATAAGAACACGGACTCCGCGGCCTCTCCGGTATAAGAACACGGGCTCCGCGGCCTCTCCGGTATAAGAACACGGACTCCGCGGCCTCTCCACTATAAGAACACGGGCTCCGCGGCCTCTCCGGTATAAGAACACGGACTCCGCGGCCTCTCCGGTATAAGAACACGGACTCCGCGGCCTCTCCGGTATAAGAACACGGGCTCCGCGGCCTCTCTACTATAAGAACACGGACTCCGCGGCCTCTCTGGTATAAGAACACGGGCTCCGCGGCCTCTCCGGTATAAGAACACGGACTCCGCGGCCTCTCTACTATAAGAACACGGACTCCGCGGCCTCTCCACTATAAGAACACGGGCTCCGCGGCCTCTCCGGTATAAGAACACGGGCTCCGCGGCCTCTCCAGTATAAGAACACGGGCTCCGCGGCCTCTCCACTATAAGAACACGGGCTCCGCGGCCTCTCCGGTATAAGAACACGGGCTCCGCGGCCTCTCCCCTATAAGAACACGGGCTCTGCGGCCTCTCCGGTATAAGAACACGGGCTCCGCGGCCTCTCCGGTATAAGAACACGGACTCCGCGGCCTCTCCGGTATAAGAACACGGGCTCCGCGGCCTCTCCGGTATAAGAACACGGACTCCGCGGCCTCTCCACTATAAGAACACGGGCTCCGCGGCCTCTCCGGTATAAGAACACGGACTCCGCGGCCTCTCAGGTATAAGAACACGGGCTCCGCGGCCTCTCCCCTATAAGAACACGGGCTCCGCAGCCTCTCCGGTATAAGAACACGGGCTCCGCGGCCTCTCTACTATAAGAACACGGACTCCGCGGCCTCTCTACTATAAGAACACGGGCTCCGCGGCCTCTCTACTATAAGAACACGGACTCCGCGGCCTCTCCGGTATAAGAACACGGACTCCGCGGCCTCTCCGGTATAAGAACACGGACTCCGCGGCCTCTCTACTATAAGAACACGGACTCCGCGGCCTCTCTGGTATAAGAACACGGGCTCCGCGGCCTCTCCGGTATAAGAACACGGGCTCCGCGGCCTCTCCACTATAAGAACACGGGCTCCGCGGCCTCTCTACTATAAGAACTCGGGCTCCGCGGCCTCTCCACTATAAGAACACGGGCTCCGCGGCCTCTCCGGTATAAGAACACGGACTCCGCGGCCTCTCTACTATAAGAACACGGGCTCCGCGGCCTCTCCGGTATAAGAACACGGGCTCCGCGGCCTCTCCGGTATAAGAACACGGGCTCCGCGGCCTCTCTACTATAAGAACACGGGCTCCGCGGCCTCTCCGGTATAAGAACACGGGCTCCGCGGCCTCTCCACTATAAGAACACGGGCTCCGCGGCCTCTCCACTATAAGAACACGGGCTCCGCGGCCTCTCCACTATAAGAACACGGGCTCCGCGGTCTCTCAGGTATAAGAACACGGGCTCCGCGGCCTCTCAGGTATAAGAACACGGGCTCCGCGGCCTCTCCGGTATAAGAACACGGGCTCCGCGGCCTCTCCACTATAAGAACACGGGCTCCGCGGCCTCTCCACTATAAGAACACGAGCTCCGCGGCCTCTCCACTATAAGAACACGGGCTCCGCGGCCTCTCCGGTATAAGAACACGGGCTCCGCGGCCTCTCCACTATAAGAACACGGGCTCCGCGGCCTCTCCGGTATAAGAACACGGGCTCCGCGGCCTCTCCGGTATAAGAACACGGGCTCCGCGGCCTCTCCACTATAAGAACACGGGCTCCGCGGCCTCTCCACTATAAGAACACGAGCTCCGCGGCCTCTCCACTATAAGAACACGGGCTCCGCGGCCTCTCCGGTATAAGAACACGGGCTCCGCGGCCTCTCCACTATAAGAACACGGGCTCCGCGGCCTCTCCGGTATAAGAACACGGGCTCCGCGGCCTCTCCGCTATAAGAACACGGGCTCCGCGGCCTCTCCGGTATAAGAACACGGGCTCCCCGGCCTCTCCAGTATAAGAACACGGGCTCCGCGGTATCTCCACTATAAGAACACGGGCTCCGCGGCCTCTCCGGTATAAGAACACGGGCTCCGCGGCCTCTCCGGTCTAAGAACACGGACTCCGCGGCCTCTCCGGTATAAGATTACGGGCTCCGCGGCCTCTCCGGTATAAGAACACGGGCTCTGCGGCCTCTCCGGTATAAGAACACGGGCTCCGCGGCCTCTCCGGTATAAGAACACGGACTCCACGGCCTCTCCGGTATAAGAACACGGACTCCGCGGCCTCTCCGGTATAAGAACACGGGCTCCGCGGCCTCTCCGGTATAAGAACACGGGCTCCGCGGCCTCTCCGGTATAAGAACACGGGCTCTGCGGCCTCTCCGGTATAAGAACACGGGCTCCGCGGCCTCTCCCCTATAAGAACACGGGCTCCGCGGCCTCTCCGGTATAAGAACACGGGCTCCGCGGCCTCTCCACTATAAGAACACGGGCTCCGCGGCCTCTCCACTATAAGAACACGAGCTCCGCGGCCTCTCTACTATAAGAACACGGGCTCCGCGGCCTCTCCACTATAAGAACACGGGCTCCGCGGCCTCTCCACTATAAGAACACGGGCTCCGCGGCCTCTCCACTATAAGAACACGGGCTCCGTGGCCTCTCCGCTATAAGAACACGGGCTCCGCGGCCTCTCCCCTATAAGAACACGGGCTCCGCGGCCTCTCCACTATAAGAACACGGGCTCCGCGGCCTCTCCACTATAAGAACACGGGCTCCGCGGCCTCTCCGGTATAAGAACACGGGCTCCGCGGCCTCTCCGGTATAAGAACACGGGCTCCGCGGCCTCTCTACTATAAGAACACGGGCTCCGCGGCCTCTCCGGTATAAGAACACGGACTCCGCGGCCTCTCCACTATAAGAACACGGACTCCGCGGCCTCTCCACTATAAGAACACGGACTCCGCGGCCTCTCCGGTATAAGAACACGGGCTCCGCGACCTCTCCGGTATAAGAACACGGGCTCCGCGGCCTCTCTACTATAAGAACACGGGCTCCGCGGCCTCTCCGCTATAAGAACACGGGCTCCGCGGCCTCTCCGGTATAAGAACACGGGCTCCGCGGCCTCTCCGGTATAAGAACACGGGCTCTGCGGCCTCTCCGGTATAAGAACACGGGCTCCGCGGCCTCTCCGGTATAAGAACACGGACTCCGCGGCCTCTCCACTATAAGAACACGGGCTCCGCGGCCTCTCCGGTATAAGAACACGGGCTCCGCGACCTCTCCGGTATAAGAACACGGGCTCCGCGGCCTCTCTGGTATAAGAACACGGGCTCCGCGGCCTCTCCGCTATAAGAACACGGGCTCCGCGGCCTCTCCACTATAAGAACACGGGCTCCGCGGCCTCTCCGCTATAAGAACACGGGCTCCGCGGCCTCTCCACTATAAGAACACGGGCTCCGCGGCCTCTCCGGTATAAGAACACGGGCTCCGCGGCCTCTCCGGTATAAGAACACGGGCTCCGCGGCCTCTCCGCTATAAGAACACGGGCTCCGCGGCCTCTCTACTATAAGAACACGGGCTCCGCGGCCTCTCCGCTATAAGAACACGGGCTCCGCGGCCTCTCCACTATAAGAACACGGGCTCCGCGGCCTCTCCGGTATAAGAACACGGGCTCCGCGGCCTCTCCACTATAAGAACACGGGCTCCGCGGCCTCTGCACTATAAGAACACGGGCTCCGCGGCCTCTCCGGTATAAGAACACGGGCTCCTCGGCCTCTGCACTATAAGAACACGGGCTCCGCGGCCTCTCCGGTATAAGAACACGGGCTCCGCGGCCTCTCAGGTATAAGAACACGGGCTCCGCGGCGTCTCCGGTATAAGAACACGGGCTCCGCGGCCTCTCCGGTATAAGAACACGGGCTCCGCGGCCTCTCCGGTATAAGAACACGGGCTCCGCGGCCTCTCCGGTATAAGAACACGGGCTCCGCGGCCTCTCCGGTATAAGAACACGGGCTCCGCGGCCTCTCCGGTATAAGAACACGGGCTCCGCGGCCTCTCCGGTATAAGAACACGGGCTCCGCGGCCTCTCCGGTATAAGAACACGGGCTCCGCGGCCTCTCTACTATAAGAACACGGGCTCTGCGGCCTCTCCGGTATAAGAACACGGGCTCCGCGGCCTCTCTACTATAAGAACACGGGCTCCGCGGCCTCTCCGGTATAAGAACACGGGCTCCGCGGCCTCTCCGGTATAAGAACACGGGCTCCGCGGCCTCTCCACTATAAGAACACGGGCTCCGCGGCCTCTCCGGTATAAGAACACGGGCTCCACGGCCTCTCCGGTATAAGAACACGGGCTCCGCGGCCTCTCCGGTATAAGAACACGGGCTCCGCGGCCTCTCCGGTATAAGAACACGGGCTCCGCGGCCTCTCTACTATAAGAACACGGGCTCCGTGGCCTCTCCACTATAAGAACACGGGCTCTGCGGCCTCTCCGGTATAAGAACACGGGCTCCGCGGCCTCTCCGGTATAAGAACACGGGCTCCGCGGCCTCTCTACTATAAGAACACGGGCTCCGCGGCCTCTCAGGTATAAGAACACGGGCTCCGCGGCCTCTCCGGTATAAGAACACGGGCTCCGCGGCCTCTCCACTATAAGAACACGGGCTCCGCGGCCTCTCCGGTATAAGAACACGGGCTCCACGGCCTCTCCCCTATAAGAACACGGGCTCCGCGGCCTCTCCGGTATAAGAACACGGGCTCCGCGGCCTCTCCGGTATAAGAACACGGGCTCCGCGGCCTCTCCGGTATAAGAACACGGGCTCCGCGGCCTCTCCGGTATAAGAACACGGACTCCGCGGCCTCTCCGGTATAAGAACACGGGCTCCACGGCCTCTCCCCTATAAGAACACGGGCTCTGCGGCCTCTCCGGTATAAGAACACGGGCTCCGCGGCCTCTCTACTATAAGAACACGGGCTCCGCGGCCTCTCCGGTATAAGAACACGGACTCCGCGGCCTCTCAGGTGTAAGAACACGGGCTCCGCGGCCTCTCAGGTGTAAGAACACGGGCTCCGCGGCCTCTCCGGTATAAGAACACGGGCTCCGCGGCCTCTCTACTATAAGAACACGGACTCCGCGGCCTCTCCGGTATAAGAACACGGGCTCCGCGGCCTCTCCACTATAAGAACACGTGCTCCGCGGCCTCTCCACTATAAGAACACGGGCTCCGCGGCCTCTCCGGTATAAGAACACGGACTCCGCGGCCTCTCCGGTATAAGAACACAGGCTCCGCGGCCTCTCCACTATAAGAACACGGGCTCCGCAGCCTCTCCACTATAAGAACACGGGCTCCGCGGCCTCTCCGGTATAAGAACACGGGCTCCGCGGCCTCTCAGGTATAAGAACACGGGCTCCGCGGCCTCTCCGGTATAAGAACACGGGCTCCGCGGCCTCTCCGGTATAAGAACACGGGCTCCGCGGCCTCTCCACTATAAGAACACGGGCTCTGCGGCCTCTCCGGTATAAGAACACGGGCTCCGCGGCCTCTCCGGTATAAGAACACGGGCTCCGCGGCCTCTCTACTATAAGAACACGGGCTCCGCGGCCTCTCAGGTATAAGAACACGGGCTCCGCGGCCTCTCCGGTATAAGAACACGGGCTCCGCGGCCTCTCCACTATAAGAACACGGGCTCCGCGGCCTCTCCGGTATAAGAACACGGGCTCCACGGCCTCTCCCCTATAAGAACACGGGCTCCGCGGCCTCTCCGGTATAAGAACACGGGCTCCGCGGCCTCTCCGGTATAAGAACACGGGCTCCGCGGCCTCTCCGGTATAAGAACACGGGCTCCGCGGCCTCTCCGGTATAAGAACACGGACTCCGCGGCCTCTCCGGTATAAGAACACGGGCTCCACGGCCTCTCCCCTATAAGAACACGGGCTCTGCGGCCTCTCCGGTATAAGAACACGGGCTCCGCGGCCTCTCTACTATAAGAACACGGGCTCCGCGGCCTCTCCGGTATAAGAACACGGACTCCGCGGCCTCTCAGGTGTAAGAACACGGGCTCCGCGGCCTCTCAGGTGTAAGAACACGGGCTCCGCGGCCTCTCCGGTATAAGAACACGGGCTCCGCGGCCTCTCTACTATAAGAACACGGACTCCGCGGCCTCTCCGGTATAAGAACACGGGCTCCGCGGCCTCTCCACTATAAGAACACGTGCTCCGCGGCCTCTCCACTATAAGAACACGGGCTCCGCGGCCTCTCCGGTATAAGAACACGGACTCCGCGGCCTCTCCGGTATAAGAACACAGGCTCCGCGGCCTCTCCACTATAAGAACACGGGCTCCGCGGCCTCTCCGGTATAAGAACACGGGCTCCGCGGCCTCTCAGGTATAAGAACACGGGCTCCGCGGCCTCTCCGGTATAAGAACACGGGCTCCGCGGCCTCTCCGGTATAAGAACACGGGCTCCGCGGCCTCTCCGGTATAAGAACACGGGCTCCGCGGCCTCTCCGGTATAAGAACACGGGCTCCGCGGCCTCTCCGGTATAAGAACACGGGCTCCGCGGCCTCTCCGGTATAAGAACACGGGCTCCGCGGCCTCTCAGGTATAAGAACACGGGCTCCGCGGCCTCTCCGGTATAAGAACACGGGCTCCGCGGCCTCTCCGCTATAAGAACACGGGCTCTGCGGCCTCTCCGGTATAAGAACACGGGCTCTGCGGCCTCTCCGGTATAAGAACACGGGCTCCGCGGCCTCTCTGGTATAAGAACACGGGCTCCGCGGCCTCTCCGGTATAAGAACACGGGCTCCGCGGCCTCTCCGGTATAAGAACACGGGCTCCGCGGCCTCTCCGGTATAAGAACACGGGCTCCGCGGCCTCTCCGGTATAAGAACACGGGCTCCGCGGCCTCTCCGGTATAAGAACACGGGCTCCGCGGCCTCTCCGGTATAAGAACACGGGCTCCGCGGCCTCTCCGGTATAAGAACACGGACTCCGCGGCCTCTCCGGTATAAGAACACGGGCTCCGCGGCCTCTCCACTATAAGAACACGGGCTCCGCGGCCTCTCCGGTATAAGAACACGGGCTCCGCGGCCTCTCCGGTATAAGAACACGGGCTCCGCGGTCTCTCCACTATAAGAACACGGGCTCCGCGGCCTCTCCGGTATAAGAACACGGGCTCCGCGGCCTCTCCGGTATAAGAACACGGACTCCGCGGCCTCTCCGGTATAAGAACACGGACTCCGCGGCCTCTCCGGTATAAGAACACGGGCTCCGCGGTCTCTCCACTATAAGAACACGGGCTCCGCGGCCTCTCCGGTATAAGAACACGGACTCCGCGGCCTCTCCGGTATAAGAACACGGGCTCCGCGGTCTCTCCACTATAAGAACACGGGCTCCGCGGCCTCTCCGGTATAAGAACACGGACTCCGCGGCCTCTCCGGTATAAGAACACGGACTCCGCGGCCTCTCAGGTATAAGAACACGGGCTCCGCGGCCTCTCAGGTATAAGAACACGGGCTCCGCGGCCTCTCTGGTATAAGAACACGGGCTCCGCGGCCTCTCCGGTATAAGAACACGGGCTCCGCGGCCTCTCCGGTATAAGAACACGGGCTCCGCGGCCTCTCCGGTATAAGAACACGGGCTCCGCGGCCTCTCCGCTATAAGAACACGGGTTCCGCGGCCTCTCCGGTATAAGAACACGGGCTCCGCGACCTCTCCACTATAAGAACACGGGCTCCGCGGCCTCTCCGGTATAAGAACACGGGCTCCGCGGCCTCTCCGGTATAAGAACACGGGCTCCGCGGCCTCTCCGGTATAAGAACACGGGCTCCGCGGCCTCTCCGGAATAAGAACACGGGCTCCGCGGCCTCTCCGGTATAAGAACACGGGCTCCGCGGTCTCTCCACTATAAGAACACGGGCTCCGCGGCCTCTCCGGTATAAGAACACGGGCTCCGCGACCTCTCCGGTATAAGAACACGGACTCCCCGGCCTCTCCGGTATAAGAACACGGGCTCCGCGGCCTCTCCACTATAAGAACACGGGCTCCGCGGCCTCTCCGGTATAAGAACACGGGCTCCGCGGCCTCTCCACTATAAGAACACGGGCTCCGCGGCCTCTCCACTATAAGAACACGGGCTCCGCGGCCTCTCCGGTATAAGAACACGGACTCCGCGGCCTCTCCGGTATAAGAACACGGGCTCTGCGGCCTCTCCGGTATAAGAACACGGGCTCCGCGGCCTCTCCGGTATAAGAACACGGGCTCCGCGGCCTCTCCACTATAAGAACACGGGCTCCGCGGCCTCTCCGGTATTCGCCGCGCTGGCCCCTTAACTTAACTCTATAATGGCCACTTGTAGCACAGACTCCCGGGCACTGCGGGCAGGAGCTGGCTGGGGCGGTATAGGGGGCGGAGGCGGTAGAGAGGGGTCGGATCACATGCTGGAGGCCCCGGAGACCGAAAGAATGAGAGCCCGGCCCCTCCCTCCTCATAAAGTGCAGCAGGCGGGGGGCTCAGCCAGACCCCCGGCCTCACAGCTCTCTGCACACCAGGAATAGCCCAGCACAGTCTAGACCAGGAGGCGCGAGCGGGGGCGACACATGGTCACTTCTGGGACCTTCAACTTTACATAGGAGCAAGTCTGATCCCACCACCCTGCCTGGACATACAGGGCACCTCTGATCCCACCACCCTGCCTGGACATACCGGGCACCTCTGATCCCACCACCCTGCCTGGACATACAGGGCACCTCTGATCCCACCACCCTGCCTGGACATACAGGGCACCTCTGATCCCACCACCCTGCCAGGACATACAGGTCACCTCTGATCCCACCACCCTGCCTGGACATACAGGGCACCTCTGATCCCACCATCCTGCCTGGACATACAGGGCACCTCTGATCCCACCACCCTGCCTGGACATACCGGGCACCTCTGATCCCACCACCCTGCCTGGACATACAGGGCACCTCTGATCCCACCACCCTGCCTGGACATACAGGACACCTCTGATCCCACCACCCTGCCTGGACATACAGGACACCTCTGATCCCACCACCCTGCCTGGACATACAGGACACCTCTGATCCCACCACCCTGCCTGGACATACAGGACACCTCTGATCCCACCACCCTGCCTGGACATACATGACACCTCTGATCCCACCACCCTGCCTGGACATACTGGGCACCTCTGATCCCACCACCCTGCCTGGACATACAGGGCACCTCTGATCCCACCACCCTGCCTGGACATACAGGGCACCTCTGATCCCACCACCCTGCCTGGACATACAGGACACCTCTGATCCCACCACCCTGCCTGGACATACAGGGCACCTCTGATCCCACCACCTTGCCTGGACATACCGGGCACCTCTGATCCCACCACCCTGCCTGGACATACCGGGCACCTCTGATCCCACCACCCTGCCTGGACATACCAGACACCTCTGATCCCACCACCCTGCCTGGACATACCGGGCACCTCTGATCCCACCACCCTGCCTGGACATACAGGACACCTCAGATCTCACCACCCTGCCTGGACATACAGGGCACCTCTGATCCCACCACCCTGCCTGGACATACCGGGCACCTCTGATCCCACCACCCTGCCTGGACATACAGGACACCTCTGATCCCACCACCCTGCCTGGACATACAGGGCACCTCTGATCCCTCCACCCTGCCTGGACATACAGGGCACCTCTGATCCCTCCACCCTGCCTGGACATACAGGACACCTCTGATCCCTCCACCCTGCCGGGACATACAGGGCACTTCTGATCCCACCACCCTGCCTGGACATACAGGTCACCTCTGATCCCACCACCCTGCCTGGACATACAGGACACCTCTGATCCCACCACCCTGCTTGGACATACAGGACACCTCTGATCCCTCCACCCTGCCGGGACATACAGGGCACTTCTGATCCCACCACCCTGCCTGGACATACAGGTCACCTCTGATCCCACCACCCTGCCTGGACATACAGGGCACCTCTGATCCCTCCACCCTGCCTGGACATACAGGGCACCTCTGATCCCTCCACCCTGCCTGGACATACAGGACACCTCTGATCCCTCCACCCTGCCGGGACATACAGGGCACTTCTGATCCCACCACCCTGCCTGGACATACAGGTCACCTCTGATCCCACCACCCTGCCTGGACATACAGGTCACCTCTGATCCCACCACCCTGCCTGGACATACAGGACACCTCTGATCCCTCCACCCTGCCGGGACATACAGGGCACTTCTGATCCCACCACCCTGCCTGGACATACAGGTCACCTCTGATCCCACCACCCTGCCTGGATATACAGGACACCTCTGATCTCACCACCCTGCCTGGACATACAGGGCACCTCTGATCCCACCACCCTGCCTGGACATATCGGGCACCTCTGATCCCACCACCCTGCCGGGACATACAGGACACCTCTGATCCCACCACCCTCCCTGGACATACCAGGCACCTCTGATGCCACCACCCTGCCTGGACATACAGGACACCTCTGATACCACCACCCTGCCTGGACATACAGGGCACCTCTGATTCCACCACCCTCCCTGGACATATCGGGCACCTCTGATCCCACCACCCTGCCTGGACATACAGGACACCTCTGATCCCACCACACTGCCTGGACATACAGGATACCTCTGATCCCACCACCCTGCCTGGACATACAGGACACATCTGATCCAACCACCCTGCCTGGACATACAGGACACCTCCGATCCAACCACCCTGCCTGGACATATAGGACACCTCTGATCCCACCACCCTGCCTGGACATACAGGACACCTCTGATCCCACCACCCTGCCTGGACATACAGGACACCTCTGATCCCACCACCCTGCCTGGACATACAGGACACCTCTGATCCCACCACCCTGCCTGGACATACCGGGCACCTCTGATCCCACCACCCTGCCTGGACATACAGGGCACCTCTGATCCCACCACCCTGCCTGGACATACCGGGCACCTCTGATCCCACCACCCTGCCTGGACATACCGAGCACCTCTGATCCCACCACCCTGCCTGGACATACAGGGCACCTCTGAACCCACCACCCTGCCAGGACATACAGGTCACCTCTGATCCCACCATCCTGCCTGGACATACAGGGCACCTCTGATCCCACCACCCTGCCTGGACATACAGGGCACCTCTGATCTCACCACCCTGCCAGGACATACAGGTCACATCTGATCCCACCACCCTGCCTGGACATACAGGACACCTCTGATCCCACCACCCTGCCTGGACATACAGGGCACCTCTGATCCCACCACCCTGCCTGGACATACAGGGCACCTCTGATCCCACCACCCTGCCAGGACATACAGGATACCTCTGATCCCACCACCCTGCCTGGACATACAGGACACCTCTGATCCCACCACCCTGCCTGGACATACAGGACACCTCTGATCCCACCACCCTGCCTGGACATACAGGACACCTCTGATCTCACCACCCTGCCTGGACATACAGGACACCTCTGATCCCACCACCCTGCCTGGACATACAGGACACCTCTGATCCCACCACCCTGCCTGGACATACAGGGCACCTCTGATCCCACCACCCTGCCTGGACATACAGGTCACCTCTGATCCCACCACCTTGCCTGGACATACCGGGCACCTCTGATACCACCACCCTGCCTGGACATACCGGGCACCTCTGATCCCACCACCCTGCCTGGACATACAGGACCCCTCTGATCCCACCACCCTGCCTGGACATACAGGTCACCACTGATACCACCACCCTGCCTGGACATACAGAACACCTCTGATCCCACCACCCTGCCAGGACATACAGGACACCTCTGATCCCACCACCCTGCCTGGATATACCGGACACCTCTCATACCACCATCCTGCCTGGACATACAGGACACCTCTGATTCCACCACCCTGCCTGGACATACAGGTCACCTCTGATACCACCACCCTGCCTGGACATACCGGGCACCTCTGATTCCACCACCCTGCCTGGATATACCGGACACCTCTGATACCACCACCCTGTTTGGACATACAGGACACCTCTGATCCCACCACCCTGCCTGGACATACCAGGCACCTCTGATACCACCACCCTGCCTGGACATACAGGGCACCTCTGATTCCACCACCCTGCCTGGACATACCGGGCACCTCTGATACCACCACCCTGCCTGGACATACAGGGCACCTCTGATCCCACCACCCTGCCAGGACATACAGGACACCTCTGATGCCACCACCCTACCTGGACATACAGGACACCTCTGATCCCACCACCCTGCCTGGACATACCGGGCACCTCTGATCCCACCACCCTGCCTGGACATACCGGGCACCTCTGATCCCACCACCCTGCCTGGACATACAGGACACCTCTGATCCCACCACCCTGCCTGGACATACAGGTCACCTCTGATACCACCCTGCGTAGACATATCGGGCAACTCTAATCCCACCACCCTGCCTGGACATACAGATTACCTCTGATCCCACCACCCTCCCTGGACATACCAGGCACCTCTGATACCACCACCCTGCCTGGACATGCAGATTACCTCTGATCCCACCACCCTCCCTTGACATACCGGGCACCTCTGATCCCACCACCCTGCCTGGACATACAGGGCACTTCTGATCCCACCACTCTTCCTGGATATATCGGGCACTTCTGATACCACCACCCTGCCTGGACATACAGGACACCTCTGATCCAACCACCCTGCCTGGACATACCGGGCACCTCTGATCCCTCCACCCTGCCTGGACATACAGGGCACCTCTGATCCCACCACCCTGCCTGGACATACAGGTCACCTCTGATACCACCACCCTGCCTGGACATACCAGGCACTTCTGATCCCACCACCCTGCCTGGGCATACAGGGCACCTCTGATCCCACCACCCTGCCTGGACATACCGGGCACTTCTGATCCCACCACCCTGCCTGGACATACAGGGCACCTCTGATCCCACCACCCTGCCTTGACATACAGGATACCTCTGATTCCACCACCCTGCCTGGACATACCGGGCACTTCTGATACCACAACCCTGCCTGGACATACCGGGCACCTCTGATCCCTCCACCCTGCCTGGACATACAGGGCACCTCTGATCCCACCACCCTGCCTGGACATACAGGTCACCTCTGATCCCACCACCCTGCCTGGACATACCGGACACTTCTGATACCACCACCCTGCCTGGACATACAGGTCACCTCTGATACCACCACCCTGCCTGGACATACAGGGCACTTCTCATCCCACTACCCTGCCTGGACATACAGGGCACCTCTCATCCCACCACCCTGCCTGGACATACCGGGCACCTCTGATCCCACCACCCTGCCTTGACAAACCGGACACTTCTGATACCACCACCCTGCCTGGACATACAGGTCACCTCTGATACCACCACCCTGCCTGGACATACAGGGCACTTCTCATCCCACTACCCTGCCTGGACATACAGGGCACCTCTCATCCCACTACCCTGCCTGGACATACAGGGCACCTCTCATCCCACCACCCTGCCTGGACATACAGGACACCTCTGATACCACCACCCTGCCTGGACATACCGGGCACCTCTGAAACTACCACCCTGCCTGGACATACCGGGCACCTCTCATCCCACCACCCTGCCTGGACATACCGGGCACCTCTGATCCCACCACCCTGCGTCGACATATCGGGCACCTCTGATCCCACCACCCTGCCTGGACGTACCGGACACTTCTGATACCACCACCCTGCCTGGACATACAGGTCACCTCTGATACCACCACCCTGCCTGGACATACAGGGCACTTCTCATCCCACTACCCTGCCTGGACATACAGGGCACCTCTCATCCCACCACCCTGCCTGGACATACCGGGCACCTCTGATACCACCACCCTGCCTGGACATACAGGGCACTTCTGATACTACCACTCTGCCTGGACATACCAGGCACCTCTGATCCCACCACCCTGCCTGGACATACAGGATACCTCTGATTCCACCACCCTGCCTGGACATACCGGGCACTTCTGATCCCACCACCCTGCCTGGACATACAGGATACCTCTGATACCACAACCCTGCCTGGACATACCGGGCACCTCTGATCCCTCCACCCTCCCTGGACATACAGGGCACCTCTGATCCCACCACACTGCCTGGACATACAGGTCACCTCTGATCCCACCACCCTGCCTGGACATACCGGACACTTCTGATACCACCACCCTGCCTGGACATACAGGTCACCTCTGATCCCACCACCCTGCCTGGACATACCGGACACTTCTGATACCACCACCCTGCCTGGACATACAGGTCACCTCTGATACCACCACCCTGCCTGGACATACAGGGCACTTCTCATCCCACTACCCTGCCTGGACATACAGGGCACCTCTCATCCCACCACCCTGCCTGGACATACCGGGCACCTCTGATACCACCACCCTGCCTGGACATACAGGGCACTTCTGATACTACCACCCTGCCTGGACATACCGGGCACCTCTCATCCCACCACCCTGCGTCGACATATCGGGCACCTCTGATGCCACCACCCTGCCTGGACATAACGGGCACCTCTGATTCCACTACCCTGCCTGGACATACAGGTCACCTCTGATCCCACCACCCTGCCTGGACATACCGGACACTTCTGATACCACCACCCTGCCTGGACATACCGATCACCTCTGATCCCACCACCCTGCCTGGACATACCGGCATCGCCGATACCATCACCCTGCCTGGACATACAGGACACCTCTGATCCCACCACCCTGCCTGGACATACTGGCATCTCTGATACCACCACCCTGCCTGGACATACTTTGCTATTTGCCGAGTTATTCTGGCATAAAAGGAACACTTTTTAGGATTTTGCATATTTCTGTGCCCTTGTCTAGTGTAAACTTCCACTGTGGGCACAATGGTAGATATCTGGCTACCGTCCTCCCTGCTTTGCTTGCTGTTCTCTGTGCACGTGAGCCTGTCCTTGAACCCTCAGGTGAACACTTGTGAGGCCAATGGCAGCATCTATTATGTTGGGGAGTGGTACTTTCTGGACTCAGATCACTGCACCCAGTGTGAGTGCACCCCGGAGGGCCCAGTCTGTGCCAGGACAGAGTGCACTGCTCTGCCACCCGCCTGCATGCACGTCAGCCATTACCCCACGGACTGCTGCCCACGCTGTGAGAAGATCGGCTGTGAGTACAGAGGAGAAGTGTATGAACTTGGGGAGCACTTCCAGGTAACTTTGTGCATGTTTTACCCCTCCGAGCAATTCCCTTTCTGCCCATTATTTGGTCTGTTTACTGCTTCCCTGATTGTAACATGCCGGAGAATATGCCGAGAACAACACCAGATAAAACTTTCTACAGATACCCCAACATACATACACCGAGAAGAACCCACGTTATATACAAGCCGAAGGGCACCCACCTCTACGTCATACACAACCTGAAGGGCACCCACCTGTAAGTCATACTCAAGCTGAAGCACACCCACCTCTACCTCATACACAAGCTGAAGCGCACCCACCTCTACCTCATACACAAGCTGAATGGCACCCACCGCTACGTCATACACAAGCTGAAGGGCACCCACCTCTACGTCATACACAAGCTGAAGGGAACCCACCTCTACCTCATACACAAGCTGAAGGGCACCCACCTCTACGTCATACACAAGCTGAAGGGAACCCACCTCTACGTCATACACAAGCTGAAGGGCACCCACCTATACGTCATACACAAGCTGAAGGGCACCCACCTCTACGTCATACACAAGCTGAAGGGCACCCACCTCTACCTCATACACAAGCTGAAGGGCACCCACCTCTACGTCATACACAAGCTGAAGGGCACCCACCTCTACGTCATACACAAGCTGAAGGGCACCCACCTCTACCTCATACACAAGCTGAAGGGCACCCACCTCTACGTCATACACAAGCCGAAGCGCACCCACCTCTACCTCATACACAAGCTGAAGTGTACCCACCTCTACCTCATACACAAGCTGAAGGGCACCCACCTCTACGTCATACACAAGCTGAAGGGCATCCACCTCTACCTCATACACAAGCTGAAGGGCACCCACCTCTACGTCATACAGAAGCTGAAGGGCACCCACCTCTACGTCATACACAAGCTGAAGGGCACCCACCTCTACGTCTTACACAAGCTGAAGGGCACCCACCTCTACGTCATACACAAGCTGAAGGGCACCCACCTCTACGTCATACACAAGCTGAAGGGCACCCATCTCTACGTCATACACAAGCCGAAGGGCACCCACCTCTACCTCATACACAAGCCGAAGGGCACCCACCTCTACGTCATACACAAGCTGAAGGGCACCCACCTCTACCTCATACACAAGCTGAAGTGTACCCACCTCTACCTCATACACAAGCTGAAGGGCACCCACCTCTACGTCATACACAAGCTGAAGGGCATCCACCTCTACCTCATACACAAGCTGAAGGGCACCCACCTCTACGTCATACAGAAGCTGAAGGGCACCCACCTCTACGTCATACACAAGCTGAAGGGCACCCACCTCTACGTCTTACACAAGCTGAAGGGCACCCACCTCTACGTCATACACAAGCTGAAGGGCACCCACCTCTACCTCATACACAAGCTGAAGGGCACCCACCTCTACGTCATACACAAGCTGATGGGCACCCACCTCTACCTCATACACAAGCTGAAGGGCACCCACCTCTACCACATACACAAGCTGAAGGGCACCCACCTCTACGTCATACACAAGCTGAAGGGCACCCACCTCTACGTCATACACAAGCTGAAGGGCACCCACCTCTACCTCATACACAAGCTGAAGGGCACCCACCTCTATGTCATACAGAAGCTGAAGTGCACCCACCTCTACGTCATACACAAGCTGAAGGGCACCCACCTCTACGTCATACACAAGCTGATGGGCACCCACCTCTGCATCATACACAAGCCGAAGGGCACCCACCTCTACGTCATACACAAGCTGAAGGGCACCAACCTCTTCGTCATACACAAGCTGAAGGGCACCCACCTGTACGTCATACACAAGCTGAAGGGCACCCACCTCTACATCATACACAAGCTGAAGGGCACCCACCTCTACGTCATACACAAGCTGAAGGGCACCCACCTCTACGTCATACACAAGCTGAAGGGCACCCACCTCTACATCATACACAAGCCGAAGGGCACCCACCTCTACGTCATACACAAGCTGAAGGGCACCCACCTCTACCTCATACACAAGCTGAAGGGCACCCACCGCTACATCATACACAAGCTGAAGGGCACCCACCTCTACCTCATACACAAGCTGAAGGGCACCCACCTCTACATCATACACAAGCTGAATGGCACCCACCTCTACCTCATACACAAGCTGAAGGGCACCCACCTCTACCTCACACACAAGCTGAAGGGCACCCACCTATACATCATACACAAGCTGAAGGGCACCCACCTCTACCACATACACAAGCTGAAGGGCACCCACCTCTACGTCATACACAAGCTGAAGGGCACCCACCTCTACGTCATACACAAGCTGAAGGGCACCCACCTCTACCTCATACACAAGCTGAAGGGCACCCACCGCTACGTCATACACAAGCTGAAGGGCACCCACCTCTACCTCATACACAAGCTGAAGGGCACCCACCTCTACGTCATACACAAGCTGAAGGGCACCCACCTCTACATCATACACAAGCTGAAGGGCACCCACCTCTACATCATACACAAGCTGAATGGCACCCACCTCTACGCATACACAAGCTGAATGGCACCCATCTCTACGCCATACATAAGCTGAATGGCACCCAACTCTACGTCATACACAAGCTGAATGGCACCCACCTCTACCTCATACACAAGCTGATGGGCACCCACCTCTACATCATACACAAGCTGAAGGGCACCCACCTCTACATCATACACAAGCTGAAGGGCACCCACCTCTACATCATACACAAGCTGAAGGGCACCCACCTATACGTCATACACAAGCTGAAGGGCACCCACCTCTACGTCATACACAAGCTGAAGGGCACCCACCTCTACCTCATACACAAGCTGAAGGGCACCCACCGCTACGTCATACACAAGCTGAATGGCACCCACCTCTACATCATACACAAGCTGAATGGCACCCACCTCTACGTCATACACAAGCTGAATTGCACCCACCTCTACGTCATACACAAGCTGATGGGCACCCACCTCTACCTCATACACAAGCTTAAAGGCACCCACCTATACGTCATACACAAGCTGAAGGGCACCCACCTCTACCTCATACACAAGCTGAAGGGCACCCACCTCTACGTCATACACAAGCTTAAGGGCACCCAACTCTACGTCATACACAAGCTGAAGGGCACCCACCTCTACCTCATACACAAGCTGAAGGGCACCCACCTCTACGTCATACACAAGCTGAAGGGCACCCACCTCTACGTCATACACAAGCTGAAGGGCACCCACCTCTACATCATACACAAGCTGAAGGGCACCCACCTCTACATCATACACAAGCTGAAGGGCACCCACCTCTATGTCATACAGAAGCTGAAGGGCACCCACCTCTACCTCATACACAAGCTGAAGGGCACCCACCTCTACATCATACACAAGCTGAATGGCACCCACCTCTACCTCATACACAAGCTGAAGGGCACCCACCTCTACGTCATACACAAGCTGAAGGGCACCCACCTCTACGTCATACACAAGCTGAAGGGCACCCACCTCTACGTCATACACAAGCTGAAGGGCACCCACCTCTACCTCATACACAAGCCGAAGGGCACCCACCTCTACGTCATACACAAGCTGAAGGGCACCCACCTCTACCTCATACACAAGCCGAAGGGCACCCACCTCTACCTCATACACAAGCCGAAGGGCACCCACCTCTACGTCATACAGAAGCTGAAGGGCACCCACCTCTACCTCATACACAAGCCGAAGGGCACCCACCTCTACGTCATACACAAACTGAAGGGCACCCACCTCTACGTCATACACAAGCTGAAGGGCACCCACCTCTACGTCATACACAAGCTGAAGGGCACCCACCTCTACATCATACACAAGCTGAAGGGCACCCACCTCTACATCATACACAAGCCGAAGGGCACCCACCTCTACGTCATACACAAGCTGAAGGGCACCCACCTCTACCTCATACACAAGCTGAAGGGCACCCACCTCTACATCATACACAAGCTGAAGGGCACCCACCTCTACATCATACAGAAGCCGAAGGGCACCCACCTCTACGTCATACACAAGCTGAAGGGCACCCACCTCTACGTCATACACAAGCTGAAGGGCACCCACCTCTACATCATACACAAACTGAAGGGCACCCACCTCTACGTCATACACAAGCTGAAGGGCACCCACCTCTACATCATACACAAGCTGAAGGGCACCCACCTCTACATCATACACAAGCTGAAGGGCACCCACCTCTACATCATACACAAGCTGAATGGCACCCACCTCTACGCATACACAAGCTGAATGGCACCCATCTCTACGCCATACATAAGCTGAATGGCACCCAACTCTACGTCATACACAAGCTGAATGGCACCCACCTCTACCTCATACACAAGCTGATGGGCACCCACCTCTACATCATACACAAGCTGAAGGGCACCCACCTCTACATCATACACAAGCTGAAGGGCACCCACCTCTACATCATACACAAGCTGAAGGGCACCCACCTATACGTCATACACAAGCTGAAGGGCACCCACCTCTACGTCATACACAAGCTGAAGGGCACCCACCTCTACGTCATACACAAGCTGAATGGCACCCACCTCTACATCATACACAAGCTGAATGGCACCCACCTCTACGTCATACACAAGCTGAATTGCACCCACCTCTACGTCATACACAAGCTGATGGGCACCCACCTCTACCTCATACACAAGCTTAAGGGCACCCACCTATACGTCATACACAAGCTGAAGGGCACCCACCTCTACCTCATACACAAGCTGAAGGGCACCCACCTCTACGTCATACACAAGCTTAAGGGCACCCAACTCTACGTCATACACAAGCTGAAGGGCACCCACCTCTACCTCATACACAAGCTGAAGGGCACCCACCTCTACGTCATACACAAGCTGAAGGGCACCCACCTCTACGTCATACACAAGCTGAAGGGCACCCACCTCTACGTCATACACAAGCTGAAGGGCACCCACCTCTACATCATACACAAGCTGAAGGGCACCCACCTCTATGTCATACAGAAGCTGAAGGGCACCCACCTCTACCTCATACACAAGCTGAAGGGCACCCACCTCTACATCATACACAAGCTGAATGGCACCCACCTCTACCTCATACACAAGCTGAAGGGCACCCACCTCTACGTCATACACAAGCTGAAGGGCACCCACCTCTACCTCATACACAAGCCGAAGGGCACCCACCTCTACGTCATACACAAGCTGAAGGGCACCCACCTCTACCTCATACACAAGCCGAAGGGCACCCACCTCTACCTCATACACAAGCTGAAGGGCACCCACCTCTACGTCATACACAAGCTGAAGGGCACCCACCTCTACCTCATACACAAGCTGAAGGGCACCCACCTCTACATCATACACAAGCTGAAGGGCACCCACCTCTACATCATACAGAAGCCGAAGGGCACCCACCTCTACGTCATACACAAGCTGAAGGGCACCCACCTCTACGTCATACACAAGCTGAAGGGCACCCACCTCTACGTCATACACAAGCTGAAGGGCACCCACCTCTACATCATACACAAGCTGAAGGGCACCCACCTCTACATCATACACAAGCCGAAGGGCACCCACCTCTACGTCATACACAAGCTGAAGGGCACCCACCTCTACCTCATACACAAGCTGAAGGGCACCCACCTCTACATCATACACAAGCTGAAGGGCACCCACCTCTACGTCATACACAAGCTGAAGGGCACCCACCTCTACATCATACACAAGCCGAAGGTTTGAATAAGTAACTGATGTTTTTCAGGGGTTAAATTCCTTTGGGGCACTGATTACACACCACCATTACATACATATTGATCCCCCGCATCAAACCCAGGTCCCTCCAGCCTGGCCAAAATAGTTTCTTGGCATCAGAACTCAGTCGAGGGGTTCAAGAGAGGCCTGGATGTCTTCCTGGAGCAGAACAATATTGTATCATACAATTAGGTTCTGTAGAAGGACGTAGATCTGGGGATTTATTATGATGGAATATAGGCTGAACTGGATGGACAAATGTCTTGGCATCCAAGCATCCAAGTTGGCAAACCGCAGATTTTTTAACAGATTTGAATAAGTGATGATTTTGGGCTACTGATCCCACTCTAAGAATACATAAAAAAAATCACCTCCGGCACACTAAGGTGAAATTTAACAAATTTTATTGCAACTTAAAAATCCAGATGGTGGACTCCATAAAAGTAAAAAGTACAGGCTTGTGTACTTCTTACAGACACATATAATTCAACGTTTCGGCTATCAAGCCTTTGCCAAGAAATGTCTGTCTAGCTGACATTCTTTCTGATTTGGGTCGCTCACTTTTCCCATCTTTTTCATCTGGCCCAGAACGACATGACAACTTCTCCAGCCAGGACTAAATGACTGAGCGCGCTCCTGAATGCGCCTTATACCTTCCAAGCCTGCCCCATTCTGCCCTAATGCACCATGCTATTGGTGCAAAGCGGAAAGAACGTCAGTTAGACATTTCTTGAGAAAGGCTTGAAAGCCGAAACGTTGAATTATCCGTGTCTGTAAGAATTACACAAGTCTGTACTTTTTACTTTTTTGGAGTCCACCATCTGGATTTTTAGGTTGCAATAAAATGTGTTACGGTATATACCTGAGTATAAGCCGACCCGAGTATAAGCCGACCCCCCCATAATTTTGCCACAAAAAACTGGAAAAACGTATTGACTCAAGTATAAGCCTAGGGTGGAAAATGCAGCAGCTACCAGTAAATTTCAAAAATAAAAATAGATACCAATAACAGTAAAATTAATTGAGACATCAGTAGGTTAAGTGTTTTTGAATATCCATATTGAATCAGGAGCCCCATATAATGCTCCATACAGTTCATGATGGCCCCATAAGATGCTCCATATTAAAATATGCCCCATATAATGCTGCACAAAGGTTGATGGCCCCATAAGGTGCGCTCCGTAGAATAATATGCCCCATATGCACTGCTGTGATTAAAAAAAAAAGACATGCCTCTCATCGCTGGGAGCCAGGTGTTGTTGCCGCTAGCTCAGGACACCGGTACTTGTGATATTCACCTGTCCCCATTCCACTGCCGCACGCCACTGTGTCTGCCGGGTCTCTGCAGTGACTGTTCAGGCAGGGAGCGTGCACTAAACACATCAACGCACCCTCTGACCAGAATGTCACAGCCAGAGGACGCAGAAGACAGAGCCGCGCGGTGGAACGGGGACAGGTGAATATCGCAGGGGTTAGGGGTGCGTTGGGGTTTGGATTAGGGTTAGGGGTGTGTTCGGGTTAGGGGTATGGTTAGGGTTGGGATTAGGGTTAGGGGTGTGTTCGGGTTAGGGGTATGGTTAGGGTTGGGATTAAGGTTAGGGGTGTGTTGGGGTTAGGGGTATGGTTAGGGTTGGGATTAAGGTTAGGGGTGTGTTGGGGTTAGGGTTGGAGTTAGAATTGGGAGGTTTCCACTGTTTAGGCACATCAGGGGCTCTGCAAACACAACATGACGTCCAATCTCCATCCATACAATTCTGCGTTGAAAAAGTAAAAAACGGAACTCCTTCCGAGCTCTGCTGTGCGCCCAAACAGTGGTTTACCCCCACATATGGTGTATCATTGTACTCCGGACAAATTATACAACAACTTTTGGGGTCCAATTTCTCCTGTTACCCTTGGTAAAATAAAACAAATTGGAGCTGAAGTAAATTTTGTGTGAAAAAAAAAGTAAAATGTTCATTTTTTTAAAAAATATTCAAAAAATTCCTGTGAAGCACCGGAAGGGTTAATAAACTTCTTGAATGTGGTTTTGAGAACCTTGAGGGGTGCATGTTACAGAACCCCCCAGCACCAAGAATGTTATGCAGTATATGTATGTATAATAGTTTCCATGTGAAATGCATCAGTCCACAGGCTGTGCCCCTGGACAAGATATTCTCTTTCTGACCTCCCCCCACCTTTGTAATTCCCACAGTAAATAGCGGCAGGCTCCAGCCCCCTGCGGCTATTGTAATGTATGTCTGGCCTCCTGTGTTCCTATTGGCCTGTCCTTTGTATCTGTGTTATATATTCTGTGTGCTGAAAATAAAGGTTGTTCTTTTAGACTGGAAATACGTGGGGTAGCAGTCAGCTTTTATATGCTCTCATGTAACCAAGGAATTCCAGCCAGCGTCCTTCATTCAGAATCCAGCAAAAGCAGCGTGGACCTCCTGAAACACGGGGTGGTACTGAAAGAGGTACCCCAGCTTGTTAGACCCCATTACACTGGTGGCGGACAGCGGGATCTGATACCCCTTCTACAGGAGGAAAGGAATGAATTGAAGACAACTACCAGAAGTTAAAGAGGACTACATTAAAAGATCTGGTGGAAGCCCGAGGGTTAATCGCCAGCAACAAAACAAAAGCGGATTTGATAGCAGCCATCATGGAACACGACAGTGCAGCGCCCCCCAATGTGAACGTGGAGGAGACTGAATTCCAGAGGGAGGTAAAGAACAGACTGGCGTTCTATGGCCCAAACCCTGCAGTAGACATCATACGAGAGGTGATGGCTGATGTGCGTGCTGATCTGAAGGAAGAGATGGCCGAGCGGACCAGGATAGAGCTGGCCAAGATGGAGATGGCAGAACGGACCAAAGTGGAACTGGCCAAGATGGAGATGGCAGAACGGACCAAAGTGGAGCTGGCCAAGATGGAGATGGCGGAGCGGAGAGAGGAGAGTAAGCGAGCAGGGGGAGCTTTGGCTTCCGCCCAGGTACCTTCAACAGTAAGCCACAAAAAGATCCAGTATAATGCCTTCCGACAGTTGGGGGAGGCAGAGGAAGACATTGATGGCTTTCTGCAGGACTTTGAGCGGCAGTGTGCCCTTCATCAAGTAAAGGCGGAGGAACGAGTTCAGATTCTGGCCAGCAAGCTGACAGGCCGGGCAGCGGACGCCTACCGCACGGTACCTGATGAGGACTGTATGGACTATGAGCGGATCAAAGAGGTGATCTTGCCCCGGTATGCGCTGACACCAGAGGCATACCGCCAAAAGTTCCGAAGACTTATAAAACGAGTAACCGATACCCACGCTGAATGGGCCTGTAAATTACGGCGGTCACTGCTACAGTGGGTACAGGGGAGCCAAGCAGCCACTAAAGAGGACGTCCTCCAGCTCTTCTTGTTAGAACGATTATTTAATGGACTAAACCCCGAGACACAGGAATGGCTTCGGGACAGGCGGCCAATGACTCTTGAGGAAGCCGCTCGTCTGGCCGATGAACATCATGATGCCAGGAGGCCTCAGTTGTCAGGATCAAAGATGGTCACTAGGGGTCTGCCCATGGACCTGGAGGGCCCCAAACCACCGAAGATTGTAGGGGGACCAGCTAGAAACCCAGCCTACCACAGTTTCCCTGGGGCGCGATGCCACACCTGCCGTCAGCTGGGCCACCTGCAAAGACAATGTCCCAACCGGACTCAGCATACCCAGTGGCCAAAGGCGGGAACAGCTACCTTCCGCCGGGCCGCTGTACACTGCTACCAAGGTGAAGCTGACCCGGCATTGGGGGCTACAACTAACCAAGGGGTGGAAGACATGGAGGAAGTGCTGCATGAAGTAGACCCCGTGCAGGCAGCCCGGGCAGATAATCGACAACAGCATCTACACGTCGTGTGGGTTAATGGGAAACGTATGCAGGGACTAAGAGATTCCGGAGCAACTTTGACCCTTGTGAAGCCTCATCTCGTCCGGGACCAAGAGAAGACGGACCGGACAGTGGCAGTCCGTATAGCAGGGGGAGCCATACATCGACTGCCCACTGCCAGGATTCACCTGAACTGAGGAGTTGGGGATGGCCTTGTTGAGGTCAGCTTGATGGAGGATTTGCCTGCAGACGTTTTGCTGGGAAATGACTTGGGGCCCATGTTGTCTGCCTTCTCGGTTGCCCCTCTGGTTGAGACATATCCTGTGACCACCCGGAGACAAGCTCGAGCTGCGGAGGCGGAATCACACTCAGAGCAGGCCCAGGTAAGACATCCCAGCCCTACACGTATTCCCATAGACAGACACATTTCTTGGGCCACCCCAGATGAATTTAAGAGGGAGTTACTTGAGGATCCTTCATTGGAGGGATATCGTGGGAAGGCACAGGAGGGGAGAGGGGTACTGGAAGGGGAACAGTTTATATGGAAGCAGGGACTCCTCTACCGGATCACAGAGCAGCACCACACAGGGACGAGCCCCACTATAAAACGACATCTGGTAGTTCCCAAGAAGTATAGGCAGGAGTTACTGCGAATCTCTCATGACATACCCTTGGCCGGGCACTTCGGCGTCAGTCGCACCAGGCATCGTCTGACACAAAACTTCTTTTGGCCGGGGGTAACCTATGATGTTCGTCAATACTGCCAGACCTGTGACAGTTGCCAGCGCATTGGCAAGAGGGGAGATCGATGCAAGGCCAAATTACGCCCCCTCCCCATTGTGGAGGAACCATTTAGCCGAATAGTGGTCGATCTGATAGGGCCGTTAGCCAAAACCAGTCCGTCAGGGAAAAGGTATATATTGACAGTGGTAGATTATGCCACACGGTATCCAGAGGCGGTTGCGTTACCTAACATACTGGCAGAGACAGTGGCGGCTGCCCTGCTCCAGGTTTTCTCACGGGTTGGATTTCCCCGGGAGATTATCTCAGACCAGGGTACCCAGTTTACAGCAGAGGTGACCAACCAACTGTGGAAGCTGTGCGGCGTAAAGTCCATTAGAAGCGCCCCTGTTGTGAATTCTGTTGTCGGGCTCCCTCCTGTGGTCATGAATGGTACTTCGGCTGGTTCTGTCCATGGACTTCCTCTGGTGGGTGTTTCTGAGTTTCCTTCCACAGGTGACGAGGTTAATTCGTTAGCTGGCTGCTCTATTTAACTCCACTTAGATCTTTGCTCCATGCCACCTGTCAATGTTCCAGTATTGGTCTAGTTCACTCCTGGATCGTTCTTGTGACCTGTCTTCCCAGCAGAAGCTAAGTTCCAGCTTGTATTTCTTTGGTTTGCTATTTTTCTGTCCAGCTTGCTATTTTTATTGTTGTCTTGCTTGCTGGAAGCTCTGGGACGCAGAGGGAGCGCCTCCGCACCGTGAGTCGGTGCGGAGGGTCTTTTTGCGCCCTCTGCGTGGTGTTTTTGTAGGTTTTTGTGCTGACTGCAAAGTAACCTTTCCTATCCTCGGTCTGTTCAGTAAGTCGGGCCTCACTTTGCTAAATCTATTTCATCTCTGTGTTTGTATTTTCATCTTTACTCACAGTCATTATATGTGGGGGGCTGCCTTTTCCTTTAGGGGAATTTCTCTGAGGCAAGGTAGGCTTTATTTTTCTATCTTCAGGGCTAGCTAGTTCCTTAGGCTGTGCCGAGTTGCATAGGGAGCGTTAGGCACAATCCACGGCTATTTCTAGTGTGTTTGATAGGATTAGGGATTGCGGTCAGCAGAGTTCCCACGTCCCAGAGCTCGTCCTTTATTATCAGTAACTATCAGGTCATTCCGTGTGCTCTTAACCACCAGGTTCATTATTGTCCTGACCACCAGGTCATAACAGTACAGGTGGTCCAAAGTACTAATGCATCTCAATAGAGGGATAAGAGAAGTTCTGAGACCATTTTTTTTTCTTTGCAGTGTGTTTTGTCTCTCTTTTCCCCTTTACCTCTGGGTGGTTCAGGACACAGGTGTAAACATGGACATTCAAGGTCTGTCCTCTTGGATGGATAATCTCACTAAAAGGGTACAAAACATTCAAGATTTTGTGGTTCAGAATCCGATGTTAGAGCCTAGGATTCCAATTCCTGATTTGTTTTTTGGTGATAGATCTAAGTACTTGAATATCAAAAATAATTGTAAATTGTTTCTTGCCTTGAAACCTCGCTCCTCAGGTGACCCTGTTCAACAAGTAAAGATCATTATTGTCAGAAGTTTAGAAAGTGGTCTGTGCTCACTCAGTGTAATGAATGTGCCCTGGCAGCAATCTTCAGAAAGGGTCTCTCTGAAGCCCTTAAGGATGTCATGGTGGGATTTCCCACGCCTGCTGGTCTGAATGAGTCTATGTCCTTGGCCATTCAGATCGATCGACGCTTGCGTGAGCGTAAAGCTGTGCACCATTTGGCGGTACTATCTGAGCATAGGCCTGAGCCTATGCAATGTGATAGGACTTTGACCAGAGCTGAACGGCAAGAACACAGACGTCGGAATGGGCTATGTTTTTACTGTGGTGATTCCACTCATGCTATCTCCGATTGTCCTAAGCGCACTAAGCGGTTCGCTAGGTCTGCCACCATTGGTACGGTACAGTCTAAATTTCTATTGTCCGTTACTCTGATTTGTTCTTTGTCATCCTATTCTGTTATGGCATTTGTGGATTCAGGCGCTGCCCTGAATTTGATGGACTTGGAGTTTGCTAGGCGCTGTGTTTTTTTCTTGGAGCCCTTGCAGTATCCTATTCCATTGAGAGGAATTGATGCTACGCCTTTGGCCAAGAATATGCCTCAGTACTGGACTCAATTGACCATGTGCATGGCTCCTACACATCAGGAGGATTTCCGCTTTCTGGTGTTGCATAATCTGCATGATGTGGTCGTTTTGGGGTTGCCATGGCTACAGGTTCATAATCCAGTATTGGACTGGAAATCTATGTCTATGTCCAGCTGGGGTTGCCAGGGGGTACATGGTGATGTTCCATTTTTGTCTATTTCGTATTCCACTCCTTTTGAAGTTCCAGAGTTTTTGTCGGATTATCGGGATGTATTTGATGAGCCCAAAGCCAGTGCCCTACCTCCTCATAGGGATTGCGATTGTGCAATTAATTTGATTCCTGGTAGTAAGTTTCCTAAGGGCCGATTGTTCAATTTATCTGTGCCAGAACACGCCGCTATGCTGAGTTATATAAAGGAATCCTTGGAGAAAGGCCATATTCGCCCGTCGTCGTCACCGTTAGGAGCAGGGTTCTTTTTTGTGGCCAAGAAGGATGGTTCGCTGAGACCTTGTATTGATTACCGCCTTCTTAATAAAATTACAGTCAAATTTCAGTATCCTTTGCCGTTGCTGTCTGATTTGTTTGCTCGTATTAAAGGGGCTAGTTGGTTCACCAAGATGGATCTTCGTGGTGCGTATAATCTTGTGCGTATTAAACAGGGCGATGACTGGAAAACAGCATTTAATACGCCCGAGGGCCATTTTGAGTACCTGGTTATGCCATTCGGGCTTTCCAATGCTCCATCAGTATTTCAGTCCTTTATGCATGACATCTTCCGAGAGTACCTGGATAAATTCCTGATTGTGTATTTGGATGATATTTTGGTCTTTTCGGATGATTGGGAGTCTCATGTGAAGCAGGTCAGAATGGTGTTCCAGGTCCTTCGTGCGAATTCCTTGTTTGTGAAGGGGTCAAAGTGTCTCTTTGGAGTTCAGAAGGTTTCATTTTTGGGTTTCATTTTTTCCCCTTCTACTATCGAGATGGACCCTGTTAAAGTCCAGGCCATTTACGATTGGACTCAGCCGACATCTGTGAAGAGCCTGCAAAAGTTCCAGGGCTTTGCTAATTTTTATCGCCGCTTCATCGCTAATTTTTCTACTGTTGCTAAACCGTTGACTGATTTGACCAAGAAAGGTGCTGATGTGGTCAATTGGTCTTCTGCAGCTGTGGAGGCTTTTCAGGAGTTGAAGCGTCGTTTTTCTTCTGCTCCTGTGTTGTGCCAGCCAGATGTTTCGCTCCCGTTTCAGGTTGAGGTTGATGCTTCTGAGATTGGAGCAGGGGCTGTTTTGTCGCAAAGAAGTTCTGATGGCTCGGTGATGAAACCCTGTGCCTTCTTTTCTAGAAAGTTTTCGCCTGCTGAGCATAATTATGATGTTGGTAATCGTGAATTGTTGGCCATGAAGTGGGCATTCGAGGAGTGGCGTCATTGGCTGGAAGGAGCCAAGCATCGCGTGGTGGTCTTGACAGATCACAAGAATTTGACTTATCTTGAGTCTGCCAAACGATTGAATCCGAGACAGGCTCGATGGTCGTTATTTTTCTCCCGTTTTGATTTTGTGGTTTCGTACCTTCCGGGCTCTAAGAATGTGAAGGCTGATGCCCTGTCAAGGAGTTTTGTGCCTGACTCTCCGGGTGTTCCTGAGCCGGCGGGTATTCTCAAAGAGGGGGTAATTTTGTCTGCCATCTCCCCTGATTTGCGGCGGGTGCTGCAAAAATTTCAGGCTGATAGACCTGACCGTTGCCCAGCGGAGAAACTGTTTGTCCCTGATAGATGGACTAGTAGAGTTATCTCTGAGATTCATTGTGGAAATACATACTGGATGCTTTCCTGAAACGGAAAGTACTTGCAAGCAGCATAATACAAAGAATAACAGGTTTACCCAGAATCCTTTGCAGTAGGCAGAGCTATGCAAATCATCTCTTTCCACCCCAGTCTAATCCACAGCGCTTGGAACCGCCAAGCGTGCAATGCTGCGGATTAGTTTCTAAATTTACATAGCCAACCAATTCCTACCTGTGGACACGTGTTTCGGGCTTTAGGCCCTCATCAGCACAGGGCTGGAATTGGTTGGCTGTATGGAGTGGGGCTCGGTGAGCAAGCGATACATATATGCTAGCCACCTTAGGGAGAGACCCAAGTTGGGCTAAATGTAGCGGGACGAAAGAGACCGAAAAGCCCTCTACTTAAAGGAAATACATAGTGGATGCTTTCCTGAAACGGAAAGTACTTGCAAGCAGCATAATACAAAGAATAGCAGGTTTACCCAGAATCCTTTGCAGTAGGCGGAGCTATGCAAATCATCTCTTTCCACCCCAGTCTAATCCACAGCGCTTGGAACCGCCAAGCGTGCAATGCTGCGGATTAGTTTCTAAATTTACACAGCCTAAGGTGACTAGCCTAAGCATATATGTATCGCTTGCTCACCGAGCCCCACTCCATACAGCCAACCAATTCCAGCCCTGTGCTGATGAGGGACTAAAGCCCGAAACACGTGTCCACAGGTAGGAATTGGTTGGCTGTGTAAATTTAGAAACTAATCCGCAGCATTGCACGATTGGCGGTTCCAAGCGCTGTGGATTAGACTGGGGTGGAAAGAGATGATTTGCATAGCTCCGCCTACTGCAAAGGATTCTGGGTAAACCTGCTATTCTTTGTATTATGCTGTTTGCAAGTACTTTCCGTTTCAGGAAAGCATCCACTATGTATTTCCTTTAAGTAGAGGGCTTTTCGGTCTCTTTCGTCCCGCTACATTTAGCCCAAAAAAACGAAAAGATGATCCAGCTTCCAAATAAAATATAAAAGTTTAATCCAACATATTAAAATAAGGAGACAACTCCTGGGACGGCATCATACACATAGTAAGGCGAGCGACGTGTTTCGACCAAGCGGTCTTTATCACAGCTGATCTGCTAAATGACATATCCGGTATATATACAATATAGCACCAATCAAATGCTAGAAAAATGTCATGTGATACATAGGTTAAAAAAAAAAATAAAAATTCACAAATGTACCCAATAAATTCAAAACAATAATGTGCAGAAGGATATATACAATAGATAATGAACAATAAACAATGCACAATGAATAAGAATAAAGACATAAAGAAAATGAAGAAATACAGAGGGAGGGACATTGCTAGTAATGAAACATTAGTTCATTTCGTTTGTTCAAACCACCTGGAAACCTTGTACCTAGATTAAAGATCCAGAACGCTTCTCTGGTAAGTAACGCTCTGTGAATATCCCCACCGCGCGGAGGTTTTTTATTTTTCTCAATATCTATTACTTTTAAAGAAGCTGTATTGCGGGAATGAAAATCAATAAAATGCCTCGCCACCGAGGAAATGGTGCGACTATTATTTGTAGTGCATTTGATGTCATACAAGTGTTCCGATATGCGGTTTTTTAATTTCCGAGTAGTACACCCGATATATGATTTGTCACAAATCGTACATTCAATTTTGTAGACTACAAATCGTGTATTACAGTTTATAAATGTTTGAATTTTGTATTGATTTTTATTTCCTCCGGTACCAAAAAACTTGACGGTGGTAAGATGTCTGCACGTAGTGCAATTAGTTACATTACATTTATAACAACCTATACAATGCAACCAAGTATTAGTTGAATGTTCAGAAGAGAAGTGATTAGGAGATATTATGTTGCCTAAGGTGGGCGCTTTTCTGGCTACTATATTGCATCCCTTAGACAGAATCTGAGCAAGAGTGGGATCTTCAAGTAAAATGGACAAAGCTTTATTAATAATAGTTTTGATTTTATTGAACTGTGGACTAAATTGTAGACACACGTATGGTTTATTGCCTATATTAGTTCTATTTATAATTTTCTTTTTTTTATTATTATCGCTTGTTCCACTGTCTATCTCTGAGGGGATAAGACTTGATTGCTCTTTCTGATTTACTATATGTGCTGCTCTGTCCAGCATCCAATGCGGATATCCACGTTTTAAAAATTTGTTTCGTGATTGGATTAGATCTTTAAATAAATCATTATTATTGTTACAGTTTCGCTTCAATCTCGTGAATTCACCTACAGGAATTGCCTTAACTGTGTGCTTGGGATGACTACTTTTAGCGTGAAGTAAACCATTACCTGCCATTGCTTTTACAAAAGTTCGTGTGGAAATAAGTTCATTAGGAACACCTGTCAACTCCAGATCCAAAAAGGAAATCTTGGACACAGCCTGAACATATGTGAATTTTAAATTAAAATTGTTGTCGTTAATATAATTTACAAAGTCCTGTATGGCAGATACATCGCCACGCCAAATAAACAGCGTATCATCGATGTATCTGCCATACCAATGAATACATGCAGAAAACGGATTGGAAACTGCAAAGAGGTGTGAATACTCCCAATAAGACATGACCAGATTTGCTAGGGAAGGTGAAAATTTAGCCCCCATGGCCACACCTGTGCATTGTAAAAAATATTCAGAATCAAAAGAAATTATGCGTCAAAAGAAAATAAGTTACCTGTAAAATGAAATTAATCAGATCACTTGAATATGAACTATACTTGTTCAGATGGAATTGTAACGCTTGTATTGCAACATTGTGAGGGATACAAGTATATAAAGAAACGACATCGCAACTTAGCCAAGTATATTCCAATTTCCATTTCTTTTTTGTTATGATACCCAGTATATCTTTGGTATCCTTAATATATCCTGGGGTCCTGGATACCAATGGCTGTAGTAAAGAATCAAGCCACTGGCCAAGAAATTCATTTAGAGATCCTACGCTAGAGACTATGGGTCTCATAGGTGGAAAAGCAGCTTGTTTATGAATTTTAGGAAGCCCATATAAAATGGGCATCACTGGATGAGAAACTCGTAAAAAATCAGCCTGTTTAATGGTCAGAACCCCCAAAGATATTCCCTCTTCAATAATTTTGTCAATTTCAGATTTAAATGAGGGGGTAGGATCAGAAGTCAATTTTTTGTAAATATTAGTGTCCGCTAAAGATTTTAAAATGTCATTTTTGTAGTCAGAGGAATTCATGATGACAATTACGCCTCCTTTATCACTAGTTTTTATAACTATGTCATTCATATCTTTTATCTCCTGAATAGCTCGTTTCTGGTTTATAGATAAATTGTGTTTGACTGAAACCCTTTGGTTCTGCAGGGTTTTAAGATCTCGTTCCACTATTTCTTGAAATTTATTCATACATTCAGCCCGAGACTGCAAAGGATAAAAAAAGGGGTTCTTTGTTACCAAATCTAGAGATTGATTGACCAATTTATTGGATTCAGTATCCTGATCCTGTAAATCCTGCAGAATCAAAAGGGACATTTGTTCATGAAAATCCAAAGAATGAAAAACATTTGTTGTCCCATAATTTTCCTCAGACAAATATTCTTGTTGTTCAGCTGAAAAAAAAATGTTTTTTTAATTGTAAGATTCCGAATGAATTTGTTGATGTCCAAGATTGTTGCAAAAAGATTAAAGTTTTGATCCGGCGCAAAATTTAAACCAAAAGACAATACTTCCAATTGGTCTTGTGTAAAAGATCTAGATGATAAGTTTATAACATTATTATTCATCTCATTGCACCCTTCCTGCGGCGGGTCTGCACACCATATAGACTTTCTGTGCTTCCTCCCACCGCGCCTTTTGCGTTTTTTTGGCTTATTCACATGTCTAATGGGACTGGTATCTGTGAGCTCATTGAGGGGGCATCCGATGTGCTGCAGCCATTATCGTCAGAATCCCCCTCTCTTGAGCTAAAGCTTACAAAACGCTTGTTCTGTTTTTTTGCGGCGATTGGAAAACCGCAGAATGGATCTGGGTGTTTTAGAGGAGTCTATGCCTTCATTCCAGTTGAACACTTTATTGGTTGCATAGTCGTCCAAATCTCGTTGAAATTTGCGTTTTTTTCGTTGTATAATTTCATCCTCTAATATTGTGACGTCTTCCTGAATTTTCTTGTACGAGATGTTATTTTCTAGAATGATGTCCATACTCTGCAGATTTGCTTTAGATACATCAATTTCTTTTTTGTATGTCATTAAGTTTTTTATCCTCATATTTCACAATTAAACGCATGAGATTAAGTGAACAGGTGCTTAATATTTCGTTCCACTCCTCAGAGAATGAAGTGCCCAAATCAGTAGTGGCTTTTTTCTTAATTCGCAAGCCTCTTGGCACCATACTTTTGGATATGTAATTCTGAAGTGTGGTTAAATCCCACCAAGTTTTGGTTTCTTGGATCATGAGTTTTTTCAGTACAGACCATGAGTTAGAAATTTCAGACGTAGCAACATTTCCTTCAAATGTACCAGAAAAAACCTTAGCTGCTTTTTGCGCAGCCATTATCGTCAGAATGGCAGACGCGGTACTGAATAAGGTGCGCGTCTCTGACTGGGGAGCACATAGAGAGAGCTGCACGAAAAGGATGTCCGTGCCAGTTCCCCCCTAGCATCACTCCCCCCTTAGTGATGCACTAATTGGAAGATCCCCAGCCGGCCAGTGGGCACTAGAGGGGAGGGGTCCTACGGCCACTCCTACAGTGGTTAAATCCAGGTGTCCGGCCGGGAACTTTCTCTTTCACTCTCGGCAGGACACCTGGAAGCTTTTGTAAATACTGCTGAATTCATCATTTATCTCACCCAAAGGGCGATTCGGTTAACGACGCAATTTCCCCAGAAGAAGCTTCCGTCTCATACGCGTCGTTCGATAAAGCGGTAGAATTAGTCCGGGCTGCCGGACCTGGCGCCCTGCTAGCCAAATTCGACATAGAATCGGCATTCCGGTTACTACCCGTGCACCCCGAATGTTTCCACCTTCTGGGCTGCAAAGTGGACCAATACTATTACTTTGACAGGTGCCTCCCAATGGGATGTTCCATCTCATGTCACTATTTCGAGCTATTCAGCATCTTCCTAGATTGGGTAGTTCGGTACGAGACGGGCAATAAATCCCTAATCTACTACCTCGACGATTTCCTGTTCGTCGGCCCCAGAAATTCTAAACTCTGCTATGACCTACTAGAAAAATTCAAATCTATCTCACTCAAATTCGGCGTGCCCTTGTCACCGGAGAATACGGAGGGTCCATGTAATGTATTGCCCTTCTTGGGCATTGAAATAGATACCAACAGGATGGTGTTCCGCTTACCAGAGGGTAAAATACAAAAAACCCTGCAAATGTTGAAAGGCTTCCGCGAAGTTAACAAGGTAACCCTACAGCAAATGCAGGCGTTATTGGGTCTTCTGACGTTTGCCTGCCGCGTAATGCCGGTCGGCAGAGCTTTCTCGCGCAGACTATCTCTGGTTACAAAAGGCGCTTCTCAGCCCGGCCATAGAATTAGACTCACTCGTTCGCTAAAAGCAGATCTGCTGGTATGGCAGACGTTCCTACAATCGTACAACGGTCACACGTGCGTCATGGCTAGTGAGATCGCAAGCAAGGAATTAGGGCTGACAATAGGGTGGAACAAAAAAGAGGGTTTCGCAGCAATCTATAAAAACCAATGGTGCAAATCTGGTTGGCCAGAGAATTGGACGACAACAAAGTGGGGGCAAGACCCAGCCCTATGGGAATTGTTTGCGGTAGCAGCGATGGAGTTATGGGCCGATCAGTTGAGGAACATGAACATTTGTTTCCAAACTAAAAATGTGAAAACAGCGAGGAGTTTAAATCACGTCTTCTTCATCCCTGCCCATACTCGCTCTCTTGCGCCGGCTAGCGGTGATATGCCTTGATAACAATATTTGGTGTAGAGCCACCGTGGTGGTGGAGGTCGACGATAATACCATTAACCCATTGTTATTTTACAATTGGCAGGCTTTCAGAATCCAGCAGCCCAACGCGCAACCCCCGGGGTATTCTGTGTCCACAGTCCCTGTGGGATACAGTGGCCAATCATTGATGCCCTTAATCCGGGCCTCCGTTTCGCCAGCTACCTGGCAGGTGTATGGTAAGGCTTGGGAGGAGTGGTGCTCACTAATTCGGGGTAGGCCAGTCGATGAATGCGACGGAGCACGAAGCGCGGTGACAACTGATTTTCTACTACGGTTGAGGGAAGATGGGGCGTCGGGCACCTCGGCACAACGGAAGTTATCGGGGCTAGCATTTTTCTTTCAATTATTGGGATGGGTAGATGTAACTAAGTCCTTCTGCATAAGACAAGCCATAAAAGGTTGGAAAAGGCTTCAGCCAAGCCAAGAATGTCGCCGCCCCATTTCACTGAGACTATTGCAGGACCTGATTGCGTTATCCCCGTCAGTCTGCTCATCACAATATGAGGCGGCCCTCATATCAGCAGCTTTTGCGACCGTCTTTTTCGGAGCACTGCGTATCAGCGAATTGCTACCGTGGTCAAAAAACGCGTCGGAAGGAGGCCTAATTAATGAGGACATAGTTATATGCAGCGACGCCCTGCGCATCATGGTTAGAAAATCCAAATGCGATCCCACCGGTAGGGGTACATGGGTCCTGGTTAACTCCACAGATGGCCCAGCTTGTCCGCTAAAAATGGTTAGAATATACGCCATGATAAGACACGCTGGTAGATTTTTCTTCACTCATACAGACGGGTCCCCCCTGACCAAGTACCAATTCCAGGCGATGTTCAAGCTATGCTTGGAAAAAACCGGCGCAAATCCAAAAGAGTATGGGACACATTCGTTCCGGATAGGGGGCGGCCCCCTAAAAGCTAGGGCAGGTGTGTCAGAGGACGAAGTGCAGAGAATGGGTCGTTGGAAGTTCGCATGCTTCGCCAGATACATTAGACCCGACTTGCTTAATTAACATGTGTTGTCTCTTACAGGGGTTGAAGTTTGGGTTGTAGGAGATTCCTACGTTTACTGGGCCGAAAAGAGGGCCGAACTGCGGCCAGGAGGAACAAATCTTTACCTCCCGGGCATAAAAGTTAACTGGAGGGGTGTCAGAGGCCTCCAGTGGAAACAGGTGTTCAAGGAGATGGTTGGCATAGCAAGGATGGCGGAACACCCGGTGATAATGGTGGTACACGCGGGTGGCAATGACCTTGGCAAACAAAAGGTGGCCGAATTGTACAAATGGGTGACAACTGATATGGAAAGGTTCAGCTGTCTATTCAGGAACATGATACTGGTGTGGTCGGATATAACACCACGGGTCGTTTGGTGAGGAGCAAGAGATAAAAAAGCCATAGAGCGGACAAGGAGCAAAATCAATGCTCGGATGGGAAAATATGTGAGAGGAAGAGGCGGTATCGTGATCCGTCACCACCAGCTACAAGGGGATAACACGCCACAATTAAGACCGGACGGAGTTCACCTAACGGACATTGCCCTCAATATTTTTTTGTTGGGTTTACAGGATGGGGTTGAACAGGCCCTAACATTGAGGGGTGGGGTCGGAGTCCCGCGTAGGTAGTACACGGGATCCTCCGTGGCGGAAGAAGCGGAGGAGGGCAAAGGTAACCGCTCGTTGGGCCAATTCCCCTGTCGATCACGGACAGGAGCTCGGCGCGAGCCGCTCGTTACGATATGTAATTGCCCTTTCTCTGCTTATTAATTAATAAACTGTGACCGACCTGTTCAACCCACCTAGGACTGTGTGTGTTTGATGACGGGACTGATGGGAGGGGGGAAGGCACTGGTTACGACACCCAGGTCTCCGCAGTCTGGCAGACGCGGTACTGAATATGGTGCGCGTCTCTGACTGGGGAGCACACAGAGAGCTGCACGTAAAGGTGGTCTGTGCCAGTTCCCCCCTAGCATCACTCCCCCCCCCTTTAGTGATGCACTAATTGGAAGACCCCCAGCCGGCCAGTGGTCACTAGAGGGGAGGGGTCCTACGGCCACTCCTACAGGGGTTAAATCCTGGTGTCCAGCCGGGAACTTTCTCTTTCACTCTCGGCAGGACACCTGGAAGCTTTTGTCCCACCCACCCTCCCTTTTAAAGGCTAATGATGAAACTAACCCGCAGGATAATGTAAATGTGTAATTAAATGTGTGAATTATGTTGTAATATTTATAAAAAAAAAAAAAAAAATGTATTTACATACGTATGTTGATATAACTAACCCTGGTAGCCTTTATTAAGTCACAGCGGAAGAAGCGGAGGAGGGCAAAGGTCGTAACCGCTCGTTGGGCCAATTCCCCTGTCGATCACGGACAGGAGCTCGGCGCGAGCCGCTCGTTACGATATGTAATTGCCCTTTCTCCGATTATTTAATTAATAAACTGTGACCGACCTGTTCAACCCACCTAGGACTGTGTGTGTTTGATTACGGGATTGATGGGAGGGGGGAAGGCACTGGTTACGACACCCAGGTCTCCACAGTCTCCCCCTCTCTTGAGCTAAAGCTTACAAAACGCTTGTTCTGTTTTTTGCGGCGATTGGAAAACCGCAGAATGGATCTGGGTGTTTTAGAGGAGTCTATGCCTTCATTCCAGTTGAACACTTTATTGGTTGCATAGTCGTCCAAATCTCGTTGAAATTTGCGTTTTTTTCGTTGTATAATTTCATCCTCTAATATTGTGACGTCTTCCTGAATTTTCTTGTACGAGATGTTATTTTCTAGAATGATGTCCATACTCTGCAGATTTGCTTTAGATACATCAATTTCTTTTTGTATGTCATTATGTTTTTTATCCTCATATTTCACAATTAAACGCATGAGATTAAGTGAACAGGTGCTTAATATTTCGTTCCACTCCTCAGAGAATGAAGTGCCCAAATCAGTAGTGGCTTTTTTCTTAATTCGCAAGCCTCTTGGCACCATACTTTTGGATATGTAATTCTGAAGTGTGGTTAAATCCCACCAAGTTTTGGTTTCTTGGATCATGAGTTTTTTCAGTACAGACCATGAGTTAGAAATTTCAGACGTAGCAACATTTCCTTCAAATGTACCAGAAAAAACCTTAGCTGCTTTTTGCATGCGGTTTGTAGTGGTGTCCGACATAGTGCAATGTCCCAAAAAAGTATAAGAATGTAATAAAACATTAAACAGGCTGATTTTTTACGAGTTTCTCATCCAGTGATGCCCATTTTATATGGGCTTCCTAAAATTCATAAACAAGCTGCTTTTCCACCTATGAGACCCATAGTCTCTAGCGTAGGATCTCTAAATGAATTTCTTGGCCAGTGGCTTGATTCTTTACTACAGCCATTGGTATCCAGGACCCCAGGATATATTAAGGATACCAAAGATATACTGGGTATCATAACAAAAAAGAAATGGAAATTGGAATATACTTGGCTAAGTTGCGATGTCGTTTCTTTATATACTTGTATCCCTCACAATGTTGCAATACAAGCGTTACAATTCCATCTGAACAAGTATAGTTCATATTCAAGTGATCTGATTAATTTCATTTTACAGGTAACTTATTTTCTTTTGACGCATAATTTCTTTTCTTTTGATTCTGAATATTTTTTACAATGCACAGGTGTGGCCATGGGGGCTAAATTTTCACCTTCCCTAGCAAATCTGGTCATGTCTTATTGGGAGTATTCACACCTCTTTGCAGTTTCCAATCCGTTTTCTGCATGTATTCATTGGTATGGCAGATACATCAATGATACGCTGTTTATTTGGCGTAGCGATGTATCTGCCATACAGGACTTTGTAAATTAATAATATTAACGACAACAATTTTAATTTAAAATTCACATATGTTCAGGCTGTGTCCAAGATTTCCTTTTTGGATCTGGAGTTGACAGGTGTTCCTAATGAACTTATTTCCACACGAACTTTTATAAAACCAATGGCAGGTAATGGTTTACTTCATGCTAAAAGTAGTCATCCCAAGCACACAGTTAAGGCAATTCCTGTAGGTGAATTCACGAGATTGAAGCGAAACTAACAATAATAATGGTTTATTTAAAGATCTAATCCAATCACGAAACAAATTTTTAAAACGTGGATATCCGCATTGGATGCTGGACAGAGCAGCACATATAGTAAATCAGAAAGAGCAATCAAGTCTTATCCCCTCAGAGATAGACAGTGGAACAAGCGATAATAATAAAAAAAAGAAAATTATAAATAGAACTAATATAGGCAATAAACCATACCTGTGTCTACAATTTAGTCCACAGTTCAATAAAATCAAAACTATTATTAATAAAGCTTTGCCCATCTTACTTGAAGATCCCACTCTTGCTCAGATTCTGTCTAAGGGATGCAATATAGTAGCCAGAAAAGCGCCCACCTTAGGCAACATAATATCTCCTAATCACTTCTCTACTGAACATTCAACTAATACTTGGTTGCATTGTATAGGTTGTTATAAATGTAATGTAACTAATTGCACTACGTGCAGACATCTTACCACCGTCAAGTTTTTTGGTACCGGAGGAAATAAAAATCAATACAAAATTCAAACATTTATAAACTGTAATACACGATTTGTAGTCTACAAAATTGATTGTACAATTTGTGACAAATCATATATCGGGTGTACTACTCGGAAATTAAAAAACCGCATATCGGAACACTTGTATGACATCAAATGCACTACAAATAATAGTCGCACCATTTCCTCGGTGGCGAGGCATTTTATTGATTTTCATTCCCGCAATACAGCTTCTTTAAAAGTAATAGATATTGAGAAAAATAAAAAACCTCCGCGCGGTGGGGATATTCACAGAGCGTTACTTACCAGAGAAGCGTTCTGGATCTTTAATCTAGGTACAAGGTTTCCAGGTGGTTTGAACAAACGAAATGAACTAATGTTTCATTACTAGCAATGTCCCTCCCTCTGTATTTCTTCATTTTCTTTATGTATTTATTCTTATTCATTGTGCATTGTTTATTGTTCATTATCTATTGTATATATCCTTCTGCACATTATTGTTTTGAATTTATTGGGTACATTTGTGAATTTTTTTTTTTTTTTTTTAACCTATGTATCACATGACATTTTTCTAGCATTTGATTGGTGCTATATTGTATATATACCGGATATGTCATTTAGCAGATCAGCTGTGATAAAGACCGCTTGGTCGAAACGCGTCGCTCGCCTTACTATGTGTATGATGCCGTCCCAGGAGTTGTCTCCTTATTTTAATATGTTGGATTAAACTTTTATATTTTATTTGGAAGCTGGATCATCTTTTCGTTTTTTGGATATTCTTCACGTCACGTCAGGACGGAGATCCGTGCTTCCTGCATTTCCTCGGTGTGCTGACTCCCTGCCTTTTGTCCACATTTAGCCCAACTTGGGTCTCTCCCTAAGGTGGCTAGCATATATGTGAGATTCATTGTTCAGTGTTGGCTGGGCATCCTGGAATCTTTGGTACCAGAGATTTGGTGGCTAGATCCTTCTGGTGGCCATCTTTGTCACGGGAAGTGCGTTCTTTTGTGCAGTCCTGTGGGACTTGTGCTCGGACTAAGCCCTGCTGTTCTCGTGCCAGTGGGTTGCTTTTGCCCTTGCCGGTCCCGAAGAGGCCCTGGACGCATATTTCTATGGATTTTATTTCGGATCTCCCCGTCTCTCAAAAGATGTCGGTCATTTGGGTGGTTTGTGATCGCTTTTCTAAGATGGTCCATTTGGTTGACCTTGTCTAAATTGCTTTCCTCCTCTGATTTGGTGCCATTATTTTTCCAGCATGTGGTTCGTTTACATGGCATTCCGGAGAACATCGTTTCTGACAGAGGTTCCCAGTTTGTTTCGAGGTTTTGGCGAGCCTTTTGTGCTAGGATGGGCATTGATTTGTCTTTTTCCTCGGCTTTCCATCCTCAGACAAATGGCCAAACCGTACGAACTAATCAAATTTTGGAAACATATCTGAGATGCTTTGTTTCTGCTGATCAGGATGATTGGGTGTCCTTTTTGCCTTTGGCTGAGTTCGCCCTCAATAATCGGGCCAGCTCGGCTACTTTGGTTTCGCCATTTTTCTGCAATTCTGGTTTCCATCCTCGTTTCTCTTCAGGGCAGGTTGAGTCTTCGGACTGTCCTGGTGTAGATACTGTGGTGGATAGGTTGCAGCAGATTTGGACTCATGTGGTGGACAATTTGACATTGTCCCAGGAGAAGGCTCAACGTTTCGCTAACCGCCGGCGCTGTGTGGGTCCCCGACTTCGTGTTGGGGATTTGGTTTGGTTGTCATCTCGTTATATTCCTATGAAGGTTTCCTCTCCTAAGTTTAAGCCCCGTTTCATTGGTCCGTATAAGATTTCTGAGGTTATCGATCCTGTGTCATTTCGTTTGGCCCTTCCTGCTTCTTTTGCCATCCATAATGTGTTCCATAGGTCGTTATTGCGGAGATACGTGGCGCCTGTGGTTCCATCCGTTGATCCTCCTGCCCCGGTGTTGGTTGAGGGGGAGTTGGAGTATGTGGTCGAGAAGATTTTGGATTCTCGTGTTTCAAGACGGAAACTCCAGTACCTGGTCAAGTGGAAGGGTTATGGTCAGGAAGATAATTCCTGGGTTTTTGCCTCTGATGTTCATGCTGCCGATCTGGTTCGTGCCTTTCATTTGGCTCATCCTGGTCGGCCTGGGGGCTCTGGTGAGGGTTCGGTGACCCCTCCTCAAGGGGGGGGTACTGTTGTGAATTCTGTTGTCGGGCTCCCTCCTGTGGTCATGAATGGTACTTCGGCTGGTTCTGTCCATGGACTTCCTCTGGTGGGTGTTTCTGAGTTTCCTTCCACAGGTGACGAGGTTAATTCGTTAGCTGGCTGCTCTATTTAACTCCACTTAGATCTTTGCTCCATGCCACCTGTCAATGTTCCAGTATTGGTCTAGTTCACTCCTGGATCGTTCTTGTGACCTGTCTTCCCAGCAGAAGCTAAGTTCCAGCTTGTATTTCTTTGGTTTGCTATTTTTCTGTCCAGCTTGCTATTTTTATTGTTGTCTTGCTTGCTGGAAGCTCTGGGACGCAGAGGGAGCGCCTCCGCACCGTGAGTCGGTGCGGAGGGTCTTTTTGCGCCCTCTGCGTGGTCTTTTTGTAGGTTTTTGTGCTGAACGCAAAGTAACCTTTCCTATCCTCGGTCTGTTCAGTAAGTCGGGCCTCACTTTGCTAAATCTATTTCATCTCTGTGTTTGTATTTTCATCTTTACTCACAGTCATTATATGTGGGGGGCTGCCTTTTCCTTTGGGGAATTTCTCTGAGGCAAGGTAGGCTTTATTTTTCTATCTTCAGGGCTAGCTAGTTCCTTAGGCTCTGCCGAGTTGCATAGGGAGCGTTAGGCGCAATCCACGGCTATTTCTAGTGTGTGTGATAGGATTAGGGATTGCGGTCAGCAGAGTTCCCACGTCCCAGAGCTCGTCCTTTATTATCAGTAACTATCAGGTCATTCCGTGTGCTCTTAACCACCAGGTTCATTATTGTCCTGACCACCAGGTCATAACACGCCCCGTACCACCCGCAAATCAATGGGTTGTGTGAACGCTTTAACGGGACATTAAAACAGCTCATTGGGACTTTTACCAGGACCTACAGGGACTGGGAGAAATTCTTGCCTCACCTCCTGTTTGCCTATCGAGAGGTGCCCCAAGAATCCACGGGGTATAATTGTATTGGGACACTCTGCAAAAAAACGTGAGAAAAACATGCAAAAAAACGTGAGCAAATTTCCTGTGAAAAGAGTCTGATTTTGATGAGTAAAATTCTGCAAACATTCTGCAACGTGGGCAGATAAGACGAAAGCCAGATACGGGATGTGATGCCTCTGAATACAGGGCGTGTGTGAGGTGGCGCCACCTGGTGCTCATCCTGCTGCCGTGCACACTACCCTATGGCTGCGCTGGACGGTGACGGCGGTGTCTTGTCTTCCAGCCCTCGGAGTGCGAGCAGTGCACCTGTGACCTCGATGGGATCGCCCGCTGCCTGGTAGCCGACTGCGCCCCTCCGCCATGTGTGAACCCCGTGTACGAGAAGGGAGAGTGCTGCCCCCGATGTAAAGACGGTCAGTATGCGACGTGCCAGACGCTGCCGCCATACCGCATACATAAAGTTGTGAGGGGCTCGTGACAGCCCTCATAATGCAGTCTTCACATTATGGGGGGTCACTGCACCAAGCAGCTGTCACTCACATGTCAGACACACGCAGCACACTCACCGCTCACATATCAGACACACGCAGCACACGCATGTCAGACACACGCAGCACAAGCACCGCTCACATGTCAGACACACGCAGAACACACGTCAGACACACGCAGCACACGCATGTCAGACACAGCACACGCACCGCTCACATGTCAGACACACACAGCACACGCATGTCAGACACACACAGCACACGCACCGCTCACATGTCAGACACACGCAGCACATGCACCGCTCACATGTCAGACACACACAGCACACGCATGTCAGACACACACAGCACACGCACCGCTCACATGTCAGACACACACAGCACACGCACCGCTCACATGTCAGACACACGCAGCACACGCACCGCTCACATGTCAGACACACACAGCACACGCATGTCAGACACACGCAGCACGCGCACCGCTCACATGTCAGATACATACAGCATGCGCACCGCTCACATGTCAGACACATATTATTATTTATTTCTATAGCACCATTGATTCCATGGTGCTGTACATACAAGTTACAGATATCACATACAGTAAACAAACTAGCAATGACAGACTGATACAGAGGGGCGAGGACCCTGCCCTTGCGGGCTTACATTCTACAGGATTATGGGGAAGGAGACAGTAGGTTGAGGGTTGCAGGAGCTCCGGTGTTGGTGAGGCGGTAGCTCCAGTGTTGGTGAGGCGGTAGCTCCAGTGTTGGTGAGGCGGTAGCTTCAATAGTGATGACGCGGCAGCGGTGTCAGTGCAGGCTGTAGGCTTTCCTGAAGAGATGAGTTTTCAGTTTCCGTCTGAAGGATCCGACTGTGGTTGATAGTCGGACGTGTTGGGGCAGAGAGTTCCAGAGGATGGGGGATATTCTGGAGAAGTCTTGGAGGCGATTGGATGAGGAGCGAATAAGTGTGGAGGAGAGAAGGAGGTCTTGGGAGGACCAGAGATCACGTGAGGGAAGATATCGGGAGATTAGTTCAGAGATATATGGAGGACACAGGTTGTGGATGGCTTTGTAGGTCATTATTAGTAATTTGAACTGGATACGCTGAGGGAATGGGAGCCAGTGAAGAGATTTGCAGAGGGGAGAAGCGGAGGAGTAGCGAGGAGAGAGATGAATTAGTCGGGCAGCAGAGTTAAGTATGGACTGGAGGGGTGCAAGGGTGTTAGCAGGGAGGCCACAGAAAAGGATGTTGCAGTAGTCAAGGCGGGAAATGATGAGGGCGTGCACAAGCATTTTAGTAGATTGGGGGTTGAGGAAAGGACGGATCCTGGAGATATTTTGAGCTGGAGGCGACAGGAGGTGGAAAGAGCTTGGATGTGTGGTTTGAAGGACAGGGCAGAGTCGAAGGTTACTCCGAGGCAGCGGACTTCGGGTACGGGGAAAAGCATGATAGGTCAGGTAAGGAAGATTTGTGGGATGGAGGAAAGATTATGAGTTCAGATTTGTCCACATTGAGTTTGAGGAAGCGAGAGAAGAAGGAGGATATGGCTGATAGGCACTCTGGGATTCTGGACAGCAGAGCGGTGACGTCTGGGCCAGAGAGGTAGATCTGAGTGTCATCAGCATATAGATGGTACTGGAATCCATGGGACTTTATGAGTTGTCCCAAGCCAAGTGTATAGATTGAGAAGAGTAGGGGTCCTAGAACAGAGCCTTGGGGGACTCCAACAGAGAGCCGGTGGGATGAGGAGGTAGTGTGGGAGTGGGAGACGCTGAATGTGCGGTTGGAAAGGTATGAGGAGATCCAGGATAGGGTGAGTTCTTGGATGCCAAAGGAGGAGAGGATCTGTAGTAGGAGGCAGTGGTCAACTGTGTCGAAAGCAGAGGACAGGTCTAGAAGGAGGAGTACAGAGTATTGTCCAGTAGCTTTGGCGGTAAGTAGGTCGTTAGTGATTTTGGTCAGGGCTGTCTCAGTTGAGTGATGGGGGCGGAAACCAGATTGTAGATTGTCGAACAACAAGTTAGATGAGAGGTGGGAGGAAAGTTCAGAGTGGACGTGCTGCTCCAGGAGTTTGGAAGTGAATGGGAGCAGCGATATTGGGCGATAGCTGGACATAGCAGTTGGATCGAGGGTTGGCTTTTCAAGGATAGGCGTGATTGTGGCATGTTTGAACGCAGAGGGGAAGGTGCCAGAAGTTAGTGATAGGTTGAAGAGGTGGGTTAGGGATGGGATAAGTGTGGTGGTGAGGTTGGGGAGGAGATGGGATGGGGTCGAGCGCACAGGTGGTGAGGTGCGACTTGGAGAGGAGACAATTAAGCCCCCCTTTAGTGATGTTGGATAGGGAGGTTATGGGGTTTGGGCATTGGTCTGGTATACAAAGGGGTTGTGGTGGTTGAACAATAAAGACTTGCCTTGTCTGGTCGATCTTATTTTTAAAGTGTGTGGCAAAGTCCTCAGCAGAGATGAGGGAGGTTGGAGGGGGCAGTGGGGGGCGGAGGAGGGAGTTAAAGGTTTTGAATAACTGTTTGGGGTTGTAGGATAGGGAAGATACGAGGGTTGTGAAGTCGCCTGTTTAGCAGAGGTGAGTGCAGATTTAAAAGCGAGTATTGCTTGTTTGAATACAGTGAAGTCGTCTTGCGAGTATGTTTTCTTCCAACGCCGCGCCGCAACCCTGGACACTTGCCGGAGCTTTTTGGTGGTGATATTGTGCCAAGGTTGTCTATTGATACGTCACACTCTGCCATGGACGAGAGGGGCAACCGTGTCAATAGCTGATGCGAGAGTGGCATTGTAGAGAGCAGTGGCAGTGTCTGTGTCGTGGAGTGAGGATATGGATGCCAGTGGTAGGATAGAGTCAGAGAGTGTGTGGGTGTCTAGGTGTGCCAGGTTTCTGCATGGGTGCGCATGTTGCTGGACATGGATGACTGGTGAGGAGGACAGGGATGAGAAGGTAAGCAGATGGTGGTCGAGGGGAGGTGGTGAAGTTAGATAGAGAGCAGAGACGGGTGAATACCAGGTCTAGTGTATGTCCGTCTGTGTGGGTGGCTGAGGAGGACCACTGAGTAAGTCCAAAGGATGAGGTAAGGGACAGAAGTTTGGAGGCTGTTGACTGAAGGGTATCAATGGGGATGTTGAAGTCACCCATGATGATGGTGGGAATGTCAGCAGAGAGAAAGTGAAGAAGCCAGGTGAAGAATTGGTCAATAAAGGCAGTGGCTGGGCCCGGAGGTCGGTATATGACAGCCACTTGGAGGTTGGAGGGAGAGTAGATGCGGACAGAATGGACTTCAAAAGAGGGGAGGATAAGGGAGGGAAGAGGTGGGATTTGGTTAAAGGTGCAGTTTGAAGAAAGGAGAAGACCCACTCCTCCACCATGTTTGTTGCCGGGTCGAGGGGTGTGGGTGAAGTGGAGGCCTCCGTAACACAGCGCAGCAGGGGAGGCGGTGTCAGAGGGTGTTAGCCATGTTTCTGTGAGGCCAAGGAAGGCAAGATTGCGGGAGAGAAAAAGGTCGTGAATCACATGAAGCTTATTGCAGATTGAGCGGGCATTCCAGAGCGCTCCAGAGAGAGGGAGCAGGGGGGTGGGCGTCAGGGGCACGGGTTTTATGTTGGAAAGATTGCGGAAGTTCATGTTGGATAGGGAGTGATAGGAGGGAGTAGTAATGGGAGGTATGAGCAGTGGGGGTCCAGGGATGGGAGATATGTCTCCAGCAGTGAGGAGAAGCAGAGAAAGGGATAGCAGGTGGGAGAAAGAGAGTGGGCGGCTTGTTTTATGTGTTTTTAGGACAGATTTGAGCTTGAGGAGCAGATCAGCAGAGGAGGACAGGTGGGGAGGTAAGAGGGAAGGGGGAGATGATTACTAGGTTAGGGAGTGCTGGGATTTGTGATAGCGAAGGAGAGAGAGGACTAGTGGAGCAAACACTGTAAGGGCATAGGTAAACATGGTGAAAGAGTAAGATGGGTTAATAGAAAAGCTAGATCCAAGTAATAAGAAGTGTTTACTCGGAAGACACACCCAGAAGAAACAGAACATAGAGTGGGGTCCTGACTCCTGCCGTGACTAACTGCCGTTGAAATAACTGCGGCGTCTGTATGCTTAGCTGCCGTGATGCTTTGCTGCAGGGGTGCGCGTGCCTGACCCCACACGCGTGTCCCCCTTAAGATGCTCACATGTCAGAAACACGCAGCACACGCACCGCTGACATGTCAGACACACAAAGCACACGCACCGCTCGTATATCAGACAGACGCAGCACAAGCACCGCTCACATGTCAGACACATACAGCACACCGCTCACATGTCAGACACAGGCAGCACATGCACCGCTCACATGTCAGACACACGCAGCACACGCACCACTCACATGTCAGACACACGCACCACTCACATGTCAGACACACAAAGCACACGCACCGCTCGTATATCAGACACACGCAGCACAAGCACCGCTCACATGTCAGACACATACAGCACACGCACCGCTCACATGTCAGACACGCAGCACACGCACCGCTTACATGTCAGACACACGCAGCACAAGCACCGCTCACATGTCAGACACATACAGCACACCGCTCACATGTCAGACACAGGCAGCACATGCACCGCTCACATGTCAGACACACGCACCACTCACATGACAGGCACACAAAGCACACGCACCGCTCGTATATCAGACACACGCAGCACAAGCACCGCTCACATGTCAGACACATACAGCACACGCACCGCTCACATGTCAGACACGCAGCACACGCACCGCTTACATGTCAGACACACGCAGCACACGCACCACTCACATGTTAGACACACGCAGCACACACACCGCTCACATGTCAGACACACGCAGCACACACACCGCTCACATGTCAGACACATACAGCACACGCACCGCTCACATGTCAGACACACACAGTACACGCACCGCTCACATGTCAGGCACACGCACCACTCACATGTCAGACACATACAGCACACACACCGCTCACATGTCAGACACACGCAGTACACGCACCGCTCACATGTCAGACACATACAGCACACGCACCGCTCACATATCAGACATATACAGCACACGCACCGCTCACATGTCAGACACATAGAGCACATGCACCGCTCACATGTCAGATACACGCAGCACACACACCGTTCACATATCAGACACACACAGCACATGCACCGCTCATATATCAGACACACAGAACACGGATGTCAGACACACATAGCACACGCATGTCAAACACACACAGCACACGCACCGCTCACATGTCACATACAGCACACGCACCGCTCACGTCAGACACACGCTGCACAAATACCGCTCACATGTCAGACACACACAGCACACGCACCACTCACATGTCAGACACACGCAGCACACACACCGCTCACATGTCAGACATATACAGCACACGCACCGCTCACATGTCAGACACATAGAGCACATGCACCGCTCACATGTCAGATACACGCAGCACACACACCGTTCACATATCAGACACACACAGCACACGCACCGCTCATATATCAGACACACAGAACACGGATGTCAGACACACACAGCACACGCACTGTTCACATGTCAGACACGCAGCACACGCACCGCTCACATGTCAGACACACAGCACACGCACTGCTCACATGTCAGACACACACAGCACACGCACCGCTCACATATCAGACACACGCAGCACACGCACCGCTCACATGTCAGACACACGCAGCACACTCACCGCTCACATATCAGACACACACAGCACACGCACCGCTCACATATCAGACACACGCAGCACATGCACCGCTCACATATCAGACACACACAGCACACGCACCGCTCACATATCAGACACACAGCACACGCACCGCTCACATGTCAGACACACGCAGCACACGCACCGCTCACATGTCAGACACACACACACCGCTCACATGTCAGACACATGCAGCACACACACCGCTCACATGTCAGACACATACAACACACGCACCGCTCACATTTCAGACACATACAGCACACACACCGCTCACATTTCAGACACATGCAGCACACGCACCGCTCACATGTCACATACAGCACACGCACCGCTCACGTCAGACACACGCTGCACAAATACCGCTCACATGTCAGACACACACAGCACACGCACCACTCACATGTCAGACACACGCAGCACACACACCGCTCACATGTCAGACATATACAGCACACGCACCGCTCACATGTCAGACACATAGAGCACATGCACCGCTCACATGTCAGATACACGCAGCACACACACCGTTCACATATCAGACACACACAGCACACGCACCGCTCATATATCAGACACACAGAACACGGATGTCAGACACACACAGCACACGCACTGTTCACATGTCAGACACGCAGCACACGCACCGCTCACATGTCAGACACACAGCACACGCACTGCTCACATGTCAGACACACACAGCACACTCACCGCTCACATATCAGACACACGCAGCACACGCACCGCTCACATGTCAGACACACGCAGCACACTCACCGCTCACATATCAGACACACACAGCACACGCACCGCTCACATATCAGACACACGCAGCACATGCACCGCTCACATATCAGACACACACAGCACACGCACCGCTCACATATCAGACACACAGCACACGCACCGCTCACATGTCAGACACACGCAGCACACGCACCGCTCACATGTCAGACACACACACACCGCTCACATGTCAGACACATGCAGCACACACACCGCTCACATGTCAGACACATACAACACACGCACCGCTCACATTTCAGACACATACAGCACACACACCGCTCACATTTCAGACACATGCAGCACACGCAATGCTCACATGTCAGACACATACAGCACACACCGCTCACATGTCAGACACATACAGCACACACACCGCTCACATTTCAGACACATACAGCACACGCACCGCTCACATGTCAGACACATACAGCAGACGCACCGCTCACATGTCAGACACATACAACACACGCACCGCTAACATGTCAGACACACATAGCACACGCATCGCTCACATGTCACATACAGCACACGCACTGCTAACATGTCAGACACACATAGCACACGCATGTCAAACACACACAGCACACGCACCGCTCACATGTCACATACAGCACACGCACCGCTCACGTCAGACACACGCTGCACAAATACCGCTCACATGTCAGACACACACAGCACACGCACCGCTCACATGTCAGACACATGCAGCACACACACCGCTCACATGTCAGACATATACAGCACACGCACCGCTCACATGTCAGACACATAGAGCACATGCACCGCTCACATGTCAGACACACGCAGCACACACACCGTTCACATATCAGACACACACAGCACACGCACCGCTCATATATCAGACACACAGAACACGGATGTCAGACACACACAGCACACGCACTGTTCACATGTCAGACACGCAGCACACGCACCGCTCACATGTCAGACACACACAGCACACGCACTGCTCACATGTCACACACAGCACATGCACCGCTCACATATCAGACACACGCAGCACACGCACCGCTCACATGTCAGACACACGCAGCACACTCACCGCTCACATATCAGACACACACAGCACACGCACCGCTCACATATCAGACACACGCAGCACATGCACCGCTCACATATCAGACACACACAGCACACGCACCGCTCACATATCAGACACACAGCACACGCACCGCTCACATGTCAGACACACGCAGCACACGCACCACTCACATGTCAGACACACGCAGCACACGCACCGCTCACATGTCAGACACACGCAGCACACGCACCGCTCACATGTCAGACACACAGCACAAGGATGTCAGACACACACAGCACACGCACTGCTCACATGTCAGACACGCAGCACACGCACCGCTCACATGTCAGACACACACAGCACATGCACCGCTCACATGTCAGACACGTACAGCACATGCACTGCTCACGTCAGACACGCAGCACACGCACCGCTCACATATCAGACACACTCAGCACACATGCAGCACACGCACCGCTCACATATCAGACACACGCAGCACACGCACCGCTCACGTCAGACACACGCAGCACACGCACCGCTCACATATCAGACACACACAGCACACGCACCGCTCACATATCAGACACACACAGCACACGCACCGCTCACATATCAGACACACAGCACACGCACCGCTCACATATCAGACACACGCAGCACACACACCGCTCATATATCAGACACACAGCACACGGATGTCAAACACACAGCACACGCACTGCTCACATGTCAGACACGCAGCACACGCACCGCTCACATGTTAGACACATACAGCACACGCACCGCTCGTATATCAGACACACACCAGACACGCAGCACTCGCACCGCTCACATGTCACACAGCACACGGATGTCAGACACACACAGCACACGTACTGCTCACATATCAGACACACACGCACCGCTCACATGTCAGACCCACACAGCACACACGTCAGACACACACAGCACACACACCACTTACATGTCATACACACGCAGCACACACACCGCTCACGTCAGACACACACAGCACACACACCACTCACATGTCATACGCACACAGCACACGCACCGCTCACATGTCTGACACACGCAGCACACACACCGCTCACATGTCAGACACACACAGCACACGCACCGCTCACATGTCAGACAAGCAGCACACGCACCGTTCACATGTCAGACACACAGCACATGCACCACTCACATGTCAGACACACACAGCACATGCACCACTCACATGTCAGACACACGCAGCACATGCATCGCTCACATGTCAGACACATGCAGCATACGCACCGCTCACATGTCAGACACATGCAGCACACGCACCGCTCACGTCAGACACACAGCACACGCACCGCTCACATATCAGACACAGCACACGCACCGCTCACATGTCAGACACACGCAGCACACGCACCGCTCACATATCAGACACATAGAGCACACGCACCGCTCACATATCAGACACACAGCACACAGATGTCAGACACACACAGCACACGCACTGCTCACATGTCAGACACGCAGCACACGCACCGCTCACATATCAGACACACACAGCACACGCACCACTCACATATCACACACAGCACACACACCGCTCACATATCAGACACATGCAGCACACGCACCGCTCACATGTCAGACACACACAGCACACGCACAGCTCACATATCAGACACACAGCACACGCACCGCTCACATGTCAGACACACGCACCGCTCACATATCAGACACACAGCACACGGATGTCAGACACACACAGCACACGCACAGCTCACATATCAGACACACAGCACACGCACTGCTCACATGTCAGACACGCAGCACACGCACCGCTCACATGTCAGACACGCAGCACACACACCACTCACATGTCAGACACACACAGCACACGCACCGCTCACATGTCAGACACGCAGCACACGCACCGCTCACATGTCAGACACGCAGCACACACACCACTCACATGTCAGACACACACAGCACACGCACTGCTCACATGTCAGACACACACAGCACACGCACCACTCACATGTCAGGCACACGCACCGCTCACATGTCAGACACACGCAGCACACGCACCGCTCACATATCAGACACACAGCACACTGATGTCAGACACACACAGCACACGCACAGCTCACATATCAGACACACAGCACACGCACTGCTCACGTCAGACACGCACCGCTCGTATATCAGACACACGCCAGACACGCAGCACTCCCACCGCTCACATGTCACACAGCACGGATGTCAGACACACACAGCACGCGCACTGCTCACATGTCAGACACACACGCACCGCTCACATGTCAGACCCACACAGCACACACGTCAGACACACACAGCACACGCACCACTTACATGTCATACACACGCAGCACACACACCGCTCACAAGTCAGGCACACGCACCGCTCACATGTCAGACACATGCAGCACACGCACCGCTCACATGTCAGACACACGCAGCACACACACCGCTCACATGTCAGACACACAGCACATGCACCGCTCACATGTCATACACATGCAGCACACACACCGCTCACAAGTCAGGCACAGGCACCGCTCACATGTCAGACACATGCAGCACACGCACCGCTCACATGTCAGACACACGCAGCACACACACCGCTCACATGTCAGACACACAGCACACGCACCACTTACATGTCATACACACGCAGCACACACACCGCTCAAATGTCAGGCACACCGCTCACATGTCAGACACACAGCACATGCACCGCTCACATGTCAGACACGCAGCACACACACCACTCACATGTCAGAAATACACAGCACACGCTCACATGTCAGACACATGCAGCACACGCACCGCTCACATGTCAGACACACGCAGCACACGCACTGCTCACATGTCAGACACACACGCACCGCTCACATGTCAGACCCACACAGCACACATGTCAGACACACACAGCACACGCACCACTTACATGTCATACACACGCAGCACACACACCGCTCACATGTCAGGCACACGCACCGCTCACATGTCAGACACATGCAGCACACGCACTGCTCACATGTCAGACACACGCACTGCTCACGTCAGACACATGCAGCACACGCACTGCTCACATGTCAGACACATGCAGCACACGCACCGCTCACGTCAGACACATACAGCACACGCACCGCTCATGTCAGACACATACAGCAGACACACCGCCCGTATATCAGACACACACACAGCACACGCACCACTCACATGTCAGACACATACAGCACACGCACCGCTCACATATTGATGACGATGTTGCAGTTTATCCTTCAGACATGTTTGTGGTGAGGTGACCTCAGGGTCAGTAATCACCCCCTCCCCCCCCCCCCCTTGTACTGTGGTGTCCGTTCTGCGCATTTTGACTTTTTTTCTTATCATTCACAGGTCCCAACTGCTTTGCTGATTCCTCTCAGAGCTGCGTGATTCCTGCTGGCCAGTATGTGTGGGTGGATGCTTGCACGAAGTGTCGGTGTCATGATGGACAGGACGTGGGCTACTGGGAAGGAAACCGCCTGGCCAAATGTGAGAAGACCAAGAACTGCAGCTTGGAGGAAGGACGGAAGAACTTGTAGACAGATAGAGCCTCCAGAACTCAGACCAACCCTAGTTAGAGAGTGTAGCAAGATGTGACATGGCGCCCCATAATCCTGCCATTTGTCTGATGTGGAGATAAGCAGTGAAAACTCTATCGCCCCAATCCTATTACAACATGAGACAAATCAATAATCTGTAGACAAAGCAGGGGCGGGACTATACGCTCCTCGTGGGCGGAGACTGCATAGTATGTATGTTACAAGAAAATTTACTGTAGTTATAAATGTAGTGAGATTGCCCCGACGTTGTAACGTGACAGGTTGCTCCAACGTAATAACGTGACCACAGGTCGTTCCGACGTAACGTGAGAGGTCGCTCCGACGTTGTAACTTGACAGGTCGCTCCGACGTTGTAACGTGACAGGTCGCTCCGACGTTGTAACGTGACAGGTTGCTCCGACGTAACGTGACAGGTTGCTCCGATGTAACATGACAGGTCGCTCCGACGTTGTAATGTGACAGGTCGCTCCGACGTTGTAACTTGACAGGTCGCTCCGACGTAATGTGACAGGTTGCTCCGACGTTGTAACGTGACAGGTTGCTCCGACGTAACGTGACAGGTCGCTCCGACGTAACAGGTCGCTCCGACGTTGTAACTTGACAGGTCGCTCCGACGTTGTAACGTGACAGGTCGCTCCGACGTTGTAACGTGACAGGTTGCTCCGACATAACGTGACAGGTTGCTCCGATGTAACATGACAGGTCGCTCCGACGTTGTAATGTGACAGGTCGCTCTGACGTTGTAACTTGACAGGTCGCTCCGACGTTGTAATGTGACAGGTTGCTCCGACGTTGTAACGTGACAGGTTGCTCCGACGTAACGTGACAGGTCGCTCCGACGTAACAGGTCGCTCCGACGTTGTAATGTGACAGGTTGCTCCGACGTTGTAACGTGACAGGTTGCTCCGACGTAACGTGACAGGTTGCTCCGACGTAACAGGTCGCTCCGATGTTGTAATGTGACAGGTCGCTCCGACGTAACGTGACAGGTCGCTCCGACATTGTAATGTGACAGGTCGCTCCGACGTGGTAATGTGACAGGTCGCTCTGACATTGTAACGTGACGACAGGTCGCTCCGACATTGTAAAGTGACAGGTCGCTCCGACGTGGTAATGTGACAGGTCGTTCTGACATTGTAACGTGACGACAGGTCGCTCCGACATTGTAAAGTGACAGGTCGCCCCGACGTTGTAACGTGACAACAGGTCGCCCCGACGTTGTAACGTGACGACAGGTCACTCTGACGTTGTAACGTGACAAGTCGCTCCGATGTTGTAACGTGACAGGTCGCCCGACGTTGTAACGTAACGACAGGGCTTCCAATGTTGTAACGTGACGACAGGTCTTCCAATGTTGTAACGTGACGACAGGTCGCCCCGACGTTGTAACGTGACGACAGGTCGCTCCGACGTGGTAATGTGACAGGTCGTTCTGACATTGTAACGTGACGACAGGTCGCTCCGACATTGTAAAGTGACTGGTCGCCCCCAACGTTGTAACGTAACGACAGGGCTTCCAATGTTGTAACGTGACGACAGGTCGCCCCGACGTTGTAACGTGACGACAGGTCGCTCCGACGTGGTAATGTGACTGGTCGTTCTGACATTGTAACGTGACGACAGGTCGCTCCGACATTGTAAAGTGACAGGTCGCCCCGACATTGTAACGTGACGACAGGTCACTCTGACGTTGTAACGTGACAAGTCGCTCCGATGTTGTAACGTGACAGGTCGCCCGACGTTGTAACGTAACGACAGGGCTTCCAATGTTGTAACGTGACGACAGGTCTTCCAATGTTGTAACGTGACGACAGGTCGCTCCGACATTGTAAAGTGACAGGTCGCCCCGACGTTGTAACGTGACAGGTCGCTCCGACGTGGTAATGTGACAGGTCGTTCTGACATTGTAACGTGACGACAGGTCGCTCCGACATTGTAAAGTGACAGGTCGCCCCGACGTTGTAACGTGACGACAGGTCGCCTCGACGTTGTAACGTGACGACAGGTCACTCTGACGTTGTAACGTGACAGGTTGCTCCGATGTTGTAACGTAACGACAGGTCTTCTAATGTTGTAACATGACGACAGGGCGCCTCGGCGTTACGATATCAAGAGCATTTACAAATGGGTGGTTCAGGGGTCTCTAGTTATCATCCGGACAGCTGGTATTGCTAGGCAGCTCTGTGCGGCTGTTATTAGGATGCTGAGCGTTGTAGTCCTCTGGATCAGGCTGTAGTAGACGCCCCCTTAGTAATGAGGACGTGGAGGTGGCGCTGTGATCCCGGTAGGAGCCTCGCGTTCTGCTCTGTGATATCGTGCGGTCGGATGGGACGGGTCCTAATGGCGGCAGCGGAACGTGTATGGACCACACATTAAAAACTTGTATCCTTGGCTTGCCTCCTCTTTTGGCCGCGTTCACACAGTGCGCCGCTGATATTGCTGCCTCGCCCGACCACGCTCCACACCAATAATGACTCATCCTGAAAAAATTTCAAGAATTATTTTATGAAAACTGTAAAGATGGAGAATCGACCATCATCATCTCCAAACCCCACACCGGGCATAGAAAAAGAAGTACAAGACGATTCCAAAGTGGAGGGACCGGCACCGACAGCGAAGCAGAGCCACAGCCAGGCACCAATCCTAGGTCACTGTCAGCGCTGCAGCCCATCGCCATCAGTGTCGGTGACATTGTAACGAACCTTCAGCAATGTCTGATTGGATGCGGCCCTCTCTCCAGTTTAATCTCACTCCACCCCTGCCTACATAACCATAAAGCTCCGCCCACATTGGGGCATAGAACTCTAGCCTGCAGCGGATGCGGGGGCTCATGTCACTGGCGGTCCAAGATTATTATGTATGGGCCTCATTCACACATCAGCGATTTCTGCTTCTCACAGCAGGGCAACAATGGGGCACACCAGGGATGCACATGGTTGGCGTCCACGCATGACACAGTTTTACTTTTCCAGATGATCCGTGACTCAGATCAGAACCCGGCGTCTCCGGTATTTTTCTTTTTGCACTCTGTACATGAGAAAACAGCGTCAGAAAGAATAACGTGTACGAGTGAATGAGGCCCAACGCTCTATATGACAGCGCTGGACGGTGGCCACAGAAGGCGCGTGTCAGAGATCGGAATCATGGATCCCGTCACCAGCGTTTTAGCTGTTCTAATGCCTTAGTGTCACCATGCCATCGGTCACACTCCGCATGAACCCGGAACGTCCAAGAAACCGACCACCTCTGACACTTGCTGCGCTCCCTGCCATCCCACTGGTGCAAATCCTCAGGTCACTAACAGCAGTCTGATGTCATGATCGCACTGGGGGCTCAGCAACTAGTAAGGCCTCGTTCACACCTCCGTCCAGTCTGCGCGGCCGGTAAGGCCTCGTTCACACCTCCGTCCAGTCTGCGCGGCCGGTAAGGCCTCGTTCACACCTCCGTCCAGTCTGCGCGGCCGGTAAGGCCTCGTTCACACCTCCGTCCAGTCTGCGTGGACGGTAAGGCCTCGTTCACACCTCCGTCCAGTCTGCGCGGCCGGTAAGGCCTCGTTCACACCTCCGTCCAGTCTGCGCGGCCGGTAAGGCCTCGTTCACACCTCCGTCCAGTCTGCGCGGCCGGTAAGGCCTCGTTCACACCTCCGTCCAGTCTGCGCGGCCGGTAAGGCCTCGTTCACACCTCCGTCCAGTCTGCGTGGACGGTAAGGCCTCGTTCACACCTCCGTCCAGTCTGCGCGGCCGGTAAGGCCTCATTCACACCTCCGTCCAGTAAGGCCTCGTTCACACCTCCGTCCAGTCTGCGTGGCCGGTAAGGCCTCGTTCACACCTCCGTCCAGTCTGCGCGGCCGGTAAGGCCTCGTTCACACCTCCGTCCAGTCTGCGTGGCCGGTAAGGCCGCGTTCACACCTCCGTCCAGTCTGCGCAGCTGGTAATGCCTCGTTCACACCTCTATCCAGTCTGCGCGGCCGGTAAGGCTTCGTTCACACCTCCATCCAGTCTACCCAGCTGGTAAGGCCTCGTTCATACCTCCGTCCAGTCTGCGTGGCTGGTAAGGCTTCATTCACACCTCCATCCAGTCTGCGCTGCTGGTAAGGCCTCGTTCACACCTCCGTCCAGTCTGCGCGGCCGGTAAGGCCTTGTTCACACCTCCGTCCAGTCTGCGTGGCCGGTAAGACTTCGTTCACACCTCCGTCCAGTCTACCCAGCTGGTAAGGCCTCGTTCATACCTCCGTCCAGTCTGTGCGGCCGGTAAGGCTTCGTTCACACCTCCGTCCAGTCTGCGCGGCCGGTAAGGCCTCGTTCACACCTCCGTCCAGTCTGCGCGGCCGGTAAGGCCTCGTTCACACCTCCGTCCAGTCTGCGCGGCCGGTAAGGCTTTGTTCACACCTCCGTCCAGTCTGCGTGGCCGGTAAGGCCTCGTTCACACCTCTGTCCAGTCTGCGCGGCCGGTAAGGCCTCGTTCACACGTCTATCCAGTCTGCGCGGCCGGTAAGGCTTCGTTCACACCTCCGTCCAGTCTGCGCGGCCGGTAAGGCCTCGTTCACACCTCCGTCCAGTCTGCGCAGCTGGTAATGCCTCGTTCACACCTCTATCCAGTCTGCGCGGCCGGTAAGGCTTCGTTCACACCTCCGTCTAGTCTGTGCAGCTGGTAATGCCTCGTTCACACCTCCGTCCAGTCTACCCAGCTGGTAAGGCCTCGTTCACACCTCCGTCCAGTCTACCCAGCTGGTAAGGCCTCGTTCACACCTCTGTCCAGTCTGCGTGGCCGGTAAGGCTTCATTCACACCTCTATCCAGTCTGCGCTGCTGGTAAGGCCTCGTTCACACCTCCGTCCAGTCTGCGCAGCCGGTAAGGCCTTATTCACACCTCCGTCCAGTCTACCCAGCTGGTAAGGCCTCGTTCACACCTCTATCCAGTCTGCACGGCAGGTAAGGCCTCGTTCACACCACCGTCCAGTCTGTGCGGCCTGTAAGGCCTCGTTCACACCTCCGTCCAGTCTGTGCAGATGGTAAGGCCTCGTTCACACCTCCGTCCAGTCTGTGCGGCCGGTAAGGCCTCGTTCACACCTCCGTCCAGTCTGTGGTTAAGGCCTCGTTCACACCTCCATCCAGTCTGTGCGGCTGGTCAGGCCTCGTTCACACCTCCGTCCAGTCTGTGCAGATGGTAAGGCCTCGTTCACACCTCCGTCCAGTCTTTGCGGCCGGTAAGGCCTCGTTCACACCTCCGTCCAGTCTGTGCGGCCGGTAAGGCCTCGTTCACACCTCCGTCCAGTCTGTGGGTAAGGCCTCGTTCACACCTCCGTCCAGTCTGTGCAGATGGTAATGCCTCGTTCACACCTCCATCCAGTCTGCGTGGCCGGTAAGGCCTCGTTCACACCTCCGTCCAGTCTGCGTGGCCGGTAAGGCCTCGTTCACACCTCCGTCCAGTCTGTGCAGATGGTAATGCCTCGTTCACACCTCCATCCAGTCTGCGTGGCCGGTAAGGCCTCGTTCACACCTCCGTCCAGTCTGTGCAGATGGTAAGGCCTCGTTCACACCTCCGTCCAGTCTGTGTGGCCGGTAAGGCCTCGTTTACACCTCCGTCCAGTCTGTGCAGATGGTAATGCCTCGTTCACACCTCCATCCAGTCTGCGTGGCCGGTAAGGCCTCGTTCACACCTCCGTCCAGTCTGTGCAGATGGTAAGGCCTCGTTCACACCTCCGTCCAGTCTGTGTGGCCGGTAAGGCCTCGTTCACACCTCCGTCCAGTCTGTGCAGATGGTAAGGCCTCGTTCACACCTCCGTCCAGTCTTTGCGGCCGGTAAGGCCTCGTTCACACCTCCGTCCAGTCTGTGCGGCCGGTAAGGCCTCGTTCACACCTCCGTCCAGTCTGTGGGTAAGGCCTCGTTCACACCTCCGTCCAGTCTGTGCAGATGGTAATGCCTCGTTCACACCTCCATCCAGTCTGCGTGGCCGGTAAGGCCTCGTTCACACCTCCGTCCAGTCTGCGTGGCCGGTAAGGCCTCGTTCACACCTCCGTCCAGTCTGTGCAGATGGTAATGCCTCGTTCACACCTCCATCCAGTCTGCGTGGCCGGTAAGGCCTCGTTCACACCTCCGTCCAGTCTGTGCAGATGGTAAGGCCTCGTTCACACCTCCGTCCAGTCTGTGTGGCCGGTAAGGCCTCGTTCACACCTCCGTCCAGTCTGTGCAGATGGTAATGCCTCGTTCACACCTCCATCCAGTCTGCGTGGCCGGTAAGGCCTCGTTCACACCTCCGTCCAGTCTGTGCAGATGGTAAGGCCTCGTTCACACCTCCGTCCAGTCTGTGTGGCCGGTAAGGCCTCGTTCACACCTCCGTCCAGTCTGTGCAGATGGTAAGGCCTCGTTCACACCTCCGTCCAGTCTTTGCAGATGGTAAGGCCTCGTTCATACGTATGTTCCTCATACAAAGCATGTACATATTACAATCTATGAACTATTAAATGTGTCTGCAAAAAAAAAAAAACATGGAGACATCTGAATTTCAGTAAAGTAACAGATGAAAATCATCTATCTGAGTGCACTGGGGCCGATCACACCTCAACCTTTACCAAGAGCATTAGAGCGGGGCCCTTTCTCATTGGTTGTGTAGATCAGACCATTAGTCTGGTGGCTGTATCTGCCGGGGACACACAGAGCATGGACTGGAGCAAACCACCAAGCTTCGTCAGTTATGTGGATCAGGACATTAGCTTAGGGCCCCTATCTGCTGGGAACACACAGAGCATGGACTGGAGCAAACCACCAAGCTTCGTCAGTTATGTGGATCAGGACATTAGCTTAGGGCCCCTATCTGCTGGGAACACACAGAGCATGGACTGGAGCAAACCACCAAGCTTCGTCAGTTATGTGGATCAGGACATTAGCTTAGGGCCCCTATCTGCTGGGAACACACAGAGCAGGGACTGGAGCGCGACCACCAAGCTTAAACCATTTATGACCCCTTCCCACCGCAGCCAGTTTCCATTATTTGAAGAGCTAGACCTTTTTCGTTTTTACGGGATGAGGGGATAGTGGACTGGATAACGGGAAAAATGTAAACCCCATGCATTTCCGCCAGTGTTCAGACTTGTTTCTACAGAAAACATTTTGTGGAGAAATCGAGCTGGTGATGCCATGGTCTGGGTCATCGCTGTTACGGCTGTACCAAACTTGTCTGGGGTTTTCATTATTTTCCTAAAACTTTTATTTTAGAAAAATCTAAGGCCGGCCTCACACTAGCGTGTTTTACGGACGTAAGAGAGGTGCTGAAAATACGGATTGCATACGATACAATGCTTCTCTATGCCCCAGCTCCTATCAGCCGTATTTTACTGATCCGTATTATACGGTGTTCTACAGCCGTAGAAAATCGCAGCATGTTGCGTTTGTCACCGTATTGCGCAAAAAAATACACCAATGAAAGTCTATGGAAGCCAGAAAAATACGGATTACACACGGACCAGCAGTGTGACTTGCGAGAAATATGCAGCGGTGTTCTATAGAAAAGCCGGCAATTCAGTGCGGTGTACAGTAAAATCACACTGACAGGTTACAGTAGAATAGGTAGAATAAATGTCTACACATAGTATAGGGGTATATGTATATATATATATGTCAGTGAGACACACACATATATATATATTAATATATCATACAGCCGCTAGATAGGAAAAGCCGGCAATTGAATTACCGGCTTTTCTGCTATCTCCTTCACAAACCCGACATGATATGAGACATGATTACATACAGTAAACCATCTCATATCCCCCTTTTTTTGCATATTACACACTACTGTTAGTAGTGTGTATGTGCAAAATTTGGGCGCTCTAGCTATTAAAGGGTTAAATCGCAGAAAAAATTGGCATGGGCTCCCGCGCAATTTTCTCCACCAGAATGGTAAAGCCAGTGACTCAGGGCAGATATTAATAGCCTGGAGAGGGTCCACGGTTATTGCCCCCCCCCCCTGTCTAAAAACATCTGCCCCCAGCCACCCCAGAAAAGGCTCATCTGGAAGATGCGCCTATTCTGGCACTTGGCCACTCTCTTCCCATTCCCGTGTAGCGGTGGGATATGGGGTAATGAAGGGTTAATGTCACCTTGCTATTGTAAGGTGACATTAAGCCAGTTTAATAATGGAGAGGTGTCAATTATGACACCTATCCCTTATTAATTCAATAGTATGAAATGGTTAAAACACACATTATTATAAAGTATTTTAATGAAATAAATACACAGGTTTTTGTAATATTTTATTATACTGGTAATCCACCTGAAGATCCTCGTTCTGTAAAAAAGGTAAAATAAAAAAACAACAATATCCCATACCTTTCATCGTTCTGTCACGTCCCACGCTGTAAATCCATGTGAAGGGGTTAACTAATTTTACAAGCAGAAGCTCTGCTAATGCAGCTGTGCTCCTGTCTGTAAAACCCCAGCGAATGAATGGAATGTAGGTGAATGACCTGTAGTTACCTTCAGTTGTGGTGATGCGCCCTCTGCTGGATGTCCTCATATGAACTCGAGCGTGGGAAAATATTCTGAAAAGTTCCCAGGCTCGAGTTCATATGAGGACATCCAGCAGAGGGCGCATCACCGCAACTGAAGGTAACTACAGGTCATTGACCTATATTCCATTGAGACATATATATATATATATGTCTCACTGACATATATATATAGACAGTATGTTTTTATGATTTTTTGAGCACATGGATCCATTGTATGTCCATGTCAGTTTTGCAAGCCTGCGAGAAAATCTCGCAGTACGGATGCCATACAGATTTCATACGGAGGATGCCATGCGCAAAATACGCTGACACACCCTGCCTACGGAGTACTTACGGATCACCATTTTTTGAATTTTGTGGCGTATTACGGCCGTAAAATACGGACCGTATTTTTATACGGAGTGTGTGGCTGGCCTAAAACTTGTAAAAACAAGGAATCATTTTTGCTGCTGCCATGTTTGGGCTGTCTCTTGGGGGCCTCGCGGACGTTCATGTTTAGGCTGTCTCTTGGGGGCCGCGCGGACGCTTCTCTCCAGACCTGTAATGGCTTCATGTTTGGGCTGTCTCTTGGGGGCCGCACAGACGCTTCTCTCCAGACCTGTAACGGCTTCATGTTTGGGCTGTCTCGTGGGGGCCGCGCGGATGCTTCTCTCCAGACCTGTAATTGCTTCATGTTTGGGCTGTCTCGTGGGGGCCGCGCGGATGCTTCTCTCCAGACCTGTAACGGATTGATGTTTGGGCTGTCTCTTGGGGGCTGCGCAGACGCTTCTCTCCAGACCTGTAACGGCTTCATGTTTGGGCTGTCTCTTGGGGGCTGCGCAGACGCTTCTCTCCAGACCTGTAACGGCTTCATGTTTGGGCTGTCTCTTGGGGCCCGTGCGGACGCTTCTCTCCAGACCTGTAACGGCTTCATGTTTGGGCTGTCTCTTGGGGGCCGCGTGGACGCTTCTCTCCAGTCCTGTAATGGCTTCATGTTTGGGCTGTCTCGTGGGGGCCGAGTGGACGCTTCTCTCCAGACCTGTAGCGGCTTCATGTTTGGGCTGTCTCTCGGGGGCCGTGCGGACGCTTCTCTCCAGACCTGTAATTGCTTCATGTTTGGGCTGTCTCTTGGGGGCCGTGCGGACGCTTCTCTCCAGACCTGTAACGGCTTCATGTTTGGGCTGTCTTTTGGGGGCTGCGCAGATGCTTCTCTCCAGACCTGTAATTGCTTCATGTTTGGGCTGTCTCGCGGGGGCCGCGCGGACGCTTCTCTCCAGACCTGTAACGGCTTCATGTTTGGGCTGTCTCTTGGGGGCCGCGCGAACGCATCTCTCCAGACCTGTAATGGCTTCATGTTTGGGCTGTCTCTTGGGGGCCGCGCGGACGCTTCTCTCCAGACCTGTAATTGCTTCATGTTTGGGCTGTCTCGTGGGGGCCGCGCGGACGCATCTCTCCAGACCTGTAGCGGCTTCATGTTTGGGCTGTCTCTTGGGGGCCGCGTGGACGCTTCTCTCCAGACCTGTAGCGGCTTCATGTTTGGGCTGTCTCATGGGGGCCGCGCGGACGCTTCTCTCCAGACCTGTAACGGCTTCATGTTTGGGCTGTCTCTTGGGGGCCGCGCGAACGCATCTCTCCAGACCTGTAATGGCTTCATGTTTGGGCTGTCTCTTGGGTGCCGCGCGAACCCATCTCTCCAGACCTGTAATGGCTTCATGTTTGGGCTGTCTCTTGGGGGCCGCGCGGACGCTTCTCTCCAGACCTGTAATGGCTTCATGTTTGTGCTGTCTCTTGGGGGCCGCGCGGACGCTTCTCTCCAGACCTGTAATGGCTTCATGTTTGTGCTGTGTCTTGGGGGCCGTGCGAATGCTTCTCTCCAGACCTGTAACGGCTTCATGTTTGGGCTGTCCCTTGGGGGCCGCACGAACGCTTCTCTCCAGACCTGTAATGGCTTCATGTTTGGGCTGTCTCTTGGGGGCCACGCGGACGCTTCTCTCCAGACCTGTAATGGCTTCACGTTTGGGCTGTCTCTTGGGGGCTGCGTGGACGCTTCTCTCCAGACCTGTAATGGCTTCATGCTTGGGCTGTCTCTTGGGGGCCGTGCGGACGCTTCTCTCCAGACCTGTAATTGCTTCATGTTTGGGCTGTCTCTTGGGGGCCGCGCGGACGCTTCTCTCCAGACCTGTAGCGGCTTCATGTTTGTGCTGTGTCTTGGGGGTCATTTGAATGCTTCTCTCCAGACCTGTAGCGGCTTCATGTTTGGGCTGTCTCTTGGGGGCCGCGCGGACGCTTCTCTCCAGAGATGTAGCGGCTTCATGTTTGGGCTGTCTCTCGGGGCCGTGCGGACACTTCTCTCCAGACCTTTAATTGCTTCATGTTTGGGCTGTCTCTTGGGGGCCGCGCGGACGCTTCTCTCCAGACCTGTAACCTCTTCATGTTTGGGCTGTCTCTTGGGGGCCGTTTGAATGCTTCTCTCCAGACCTGTAGCGGCTTCATGTTTGGGCTGTCTCTTGGGGGCCGCGCGAACGCTTCTCTCCAGACCTGAAACGGCTTCATGTTTGGGCTGTCTCTTGGGGGCCTCGCGGACGTTCATGTTTGGGCTGTCTCTTGGGGGCCGCGTGGATGCTTCTCTCCAGACCTGTAATTGCTTCATGCTTGGGCTGTCTCTTGGGGGCCGCGCGAACGCTTCTCTCCAGACCTGTAACGGCTTCATGTTTGGGCTGTCTCTTGGGGGCCGCGCGGACGCTTCTCTCCAGACCTGTAATTGCTTCATGTTTGGGCTGTCTCTTGGGGGCCGCGCGGACGTTTCTCTCCAGACCTGTAATTGCTTCATGTTTGGGCTGTCTCTTGGGGGCCGCGCGGACGCTTCTCTCCAGACCTGTAGCGGCTTCATGTTTGGGCTGTCTCTTGGGGGCCGCGCGAACGCTTCTCTCCAGACCTGAAACGGCTTCATGTTTGGGCTGTCTCTTGGGGGCCGCGCGAACGCTTCTCTCCAGACCTGAAACGGCTTCATGTTTGGGCTGTCTCGTGGGGGCCGCGCGGACGCTTCTCTCCAGACCTGTAGCGGCTTCATGTTTGGGCTGTCTCTTGGGGGCCGCGCGAACGCTTCTCTCCAGACCTGAAACGGCTTCATGTTTGGGCTGTCTCTTGGGGGCCGCGCGAACGCTTCTCTCCAGACCTGAAACGGCTTCATGTTTGGGCTGTCTCTTGGGGGCCGCGCGGACGCTTCTCTCCAGACCTGTAGCGGCTTCATGTTTGGGCTGTCTCTTGGGGGCCGCGCGAACGCTTCTCTCCAGACCTGAAACGGCTTCATGTTTGGGCTGTCTCTTGGGGGCCGCGCGGACGCTTCTCTCCAGACCTGTAGCGGCTTCATGTTTGGGCTGTCTCTTGGGGGCCGCGCGAACGCTTCTCTCCAGACCTGAAACGGCTTCATGTTTGGGCTGTCTCTTGGGGGCCGCGCGGACGCTTCTCTCCAGACCTATAACGGCTTCATGTTTGGGCTGTCTCTTGGGGGCCGCGCGGACGCTTCTCTCCAGACCTGAAACGGCCTCATGTTTGGGCTGTCTCTTGGGGGCCGCGCGGACGCTTCTCTCCAGACCTGTAGCGGCTTCATGTTTGGGCTGTCTCTTGGGGGCCGCGCGGACGCTTCTCTCCAGACCTGTAGCGGCTTCATGTTTGGGCTGTCTCTTGGGGGCCGCGCGGACGCTTCTCTCCAGACCTGTAACGGCTTCATGTTTGGGCTGTCTCTTGGGGGCCGCGCGGACGCTTCTCTCCAGACCTTTGGGGACAGACATTGTTCACAGCATTGTAACAATTTGGGACTTTGATGTTTTGTGTTTTTTTCGAGCTCTTTGATCGGTTCAATTTCAGGACTCGATAGACCTGTGGTCCGGGGACGCAGCGACACCAGGGGGGAGATCACCTATTTATAATGGGAGACATGAGAGGGTGCGAGCCTGACATCGTCTGACCCCACATGGGGCGAGGTACTGCTGCATATAAAGATTGACACGTGTGTAAACGAGGCCTTACCCCGCCGCAGAGACTCCAGCGGCACCATCGATGTCCGTGGTCTCTGTAGTTAGTGGGAGGAATGAGCGTGACGTGTGGCTGCTCAGATGGCAGTGGGCGACCCTCCAATCACTTACAGAGCTGCAGAAAATTCCCAAATACAGTGCCATACCCTCCAGAGCTGCAGCCAATCCCCAGATAGTCTCACCCTCCAGAGCTGCAGACAATACCCAGATACACACTGCCTTACCCTTTAGTCACCTCCAGAGCTGCAGCCAAGCCCCAGATACACATTGCCTTACCCTCCAGTCACCTCCAGAGGTGCAGACAATACCCAGATAGTGTCTCACCTTCCAGTCACCGCCAGAGCTGCAGTCACATTCTGCTGTTACATCGTGTCTTATGCTCCAGAGCTGCAGTCACTATTCTGCTGTTACATCATGTCTCATCCTCCAGTCACCTCCAGAGCTGCAGACAATACCCAGATAGTGTCTCACCCACCAGTCACCGGCAGAGCTGCAGTCACATTCTGCTGTTACATTGTGTCTTATGCTCCAGAGCTGCGGTCACTATTTTATATTTTATTGTTGCATTTTCTTTTGTCAGAATAGTGAATGCAGCTCTGGAGGTGATTAGGGGGCAGACATGCTTTTTCTCTCCTCCGTCACATAATATCGAGGTGTCGCCGGTCACCTGACATCTCACAGCCAATAGTTGCTCTAGAATTGGTGCCTGAATTCTCCTAGAAGCCACAAGTGCAGGGTGTGTGGCCCCGGAGCCGCAGTACCGCAGGTCCCACCATCCACAGAGCCGCCCCTCTATCCTCCTCCGCAGATGTGGTGCTGCGTCCTCAGACGATGACATGGGCTCATGCACAGACGCCGCTCCTCCTCGGGGTCGCATGCATTTCTCATCTTTTATGTGTCCAATAAACGCACAGCCGGTAAAAAACGTGAAAAACTGAAGATTCAGGAAGGAGAAAGTATAAGAGGAAACGGCAGGACACAAAGAGTTAAAAAAGTGAGCGTCCAACCAGCGAGACCCGCCGACACCGCGCTGCGCATCAGAACTCCGAGGGTCCTGAGGTAACCACACCGCGACCCCGGGACGAGGGGCCAATCAGACTCCGGCATCAACAGGTGGAGAGCAGCCTCACACACAGCTGTCCGCACAGAACTGTCATCGTGCTCCAGCGCAGCATATCACACTGCGTGCCGCCGTGCTCCACAGCAGATCACACTGCGTGCCGCAGTGCTCCAGCGCAGCATATCACACTGCGTGCTGCCGTGCTCCGGAGCAGATCACACTGCGTGCTGCCGTGCTCCGGAGCAGATCACACTGCGTGCTTCCATGCTCCGGAGCAGATCACACTGCGTGCTGCCGTGCTCCGGAGCAGATCACACTGCGTGCTGCCGTGCTCCAGAGCAGATCACACTGCGTGCTGCCGTCCTCCAGAGCAGATCACACTGCGTGCTGCCGTTCTCCAGAGCAGATCACACTGCGTGCTGCCGTGCTCGAGCGCAGCATATCACACTGCGTGCTGCCGTGCTCCAGAGCAGATCACACTGCGTGCTGCCGTGCTCCAGAGCAGATCACACTGCGTGCTGCCGTGCTCCGGAGCAGATCACACTGCGTGCTGCCGTGCTCCGGAGCAGATCACACTGCGTGCTGCCGTGCTCCGGAGCAGATCACACTGCGTGCTGCCGTGCTCCGGTGCAGATCACACTGCGTGCTGCCGTGCTCCGGTGCAGATCACACTGCGTGCTGCCGTCCTCCAGAGCAGATCACAATGCGTGCTGCCGTCCTCCAGAGCAGATCACACTGCGTGCTGCCGTCCTCCAGAGCAGATCACACTGCGTGCTGCCGTCCTCCAGAGCAGATCACACTGCGTGCTGCCGTGCTCCATAGCAGCCAACAGTGGTGAACGCCAGCAGCCGAGACCAGGATAGCGGAAACATCTCCATGGTAAAGAGGAAAGAAACAATGTGGGTGAAGCAGTGAGGACCTGCTCAAAGCTATGTCCGGAGGGCAGATCACTGCAGATCCCCGGCAGCAACAGATCTGGATTCTCCTGGTGACAAGCTCAATAACAAGCGAGGAGCGTCGTGTTGTGACCCGCGGTGGAGTCTGAGACCCCACAATCCTCAGCAGGTGAAGCAGACGTGCGCAGAGTCCAGGAGGCGCTATCCCCTTGCGGGCCGCGGTGGGGGCTTCCCAATATCCACTGTGATGTTCGTGTACATGGGGAATTTAGAAAAATGGACGACTTGGTAGTGGAGCGTGTGGATCCCGTCCTTCTTCATCGTCACCTTAGTGTTCTGGATCTTTGTGAACCTGAAAAAAAAAAATGGTGAAGTTACAAAAAGCAAACAAAGTGCAGACGACAAAAACCTCTGCTCATGGTTCATCCTCCAGACACCTCCTGAGCTGCAGTCACTGTTCTGCTGTTACATCGTGTCTTATCCTCCAGTCACCTCCAGAGCTGCAGTCACTGTTCTGCTGTTACATCGTGTCTTATCCTCCAGTCACCTCCAGAGCTGCAGTCACTATTCTGCTGTTACATCGTGTCTTATGCTCCAGTCACCTCCAGAGCTGCATTCACTATTCTGCTGTTACATCATGTCTTACCCTCCAGTCACCTCCAGAGCTGCAGTCACTATTCTGCTGTTACATCATGTCTTACCCTCCAGAACTGCATTCACTATCCTGCTGTTACATCGTGTCTTACCCTCCAGTCACCTCCAGAGCTGCAGTCACTATTCTGCTGTTACATTGTGTCTTACCCTCCAGTCACCTCCAGAGCGGCGGTCACTATTCTGCTGTTACATCGTGTCTTATCCTCCAGTCACCTCCAGAGCTGCACTCACTATTCTGTTGCTTCACAGCTTACGATCCAGTCACCTCCAGAGCTGCGGTCTCTATTCTGATGTTCCATGGTGTCTGATCCTCCAGAGCTGCACTCACTATTCTGTTACTAAACGTCTTACCCTACAGTCACCTCCAGAGCTGCGGTCACTATTCTGCTGTTCCATTGTGTCTGATCCTCCAGTCGCACCTCCCTTTGAGAAAGCACACGTGAAACGTGCGTCGGGGCAGTTGCCTCCTCTAGACCCCACCTCCTCTACCTCGTGTAGTGAATACGAGGGGTGGTCCGTGCACCCTCCACGTTTAGGGTCTGATGCTTTCCTCCTTTGTACACCTTACAGCCATCACACTGCTCCTCTGTATTGTGGAAACTGATTACTCCACTTTTTTGTTTCTCCGTTGCATTAATGTTATGGGGGGCTGCACTATTTATCTGGTTTATTAGGGGGGTGCACCAATTTTCCCCACTCTACACTGATCATGCGTTTTTTTCGACAATTTTGCGTGCCTAATATGGAGCTTTTGGCTTCAGCCCTGTGGGACTCGTGCCCTCCTCTGGGGCGGTGTCTCAGGTTATGTGTTGGATTCAACACTTTCAACCTGAAAAACTATAAAACTAGAGATGCGGAGAGATTCAGCTGACACTCTGCACATCTCCGTCGACACAAAGCCTCCCAAACGCACAGGACAAATACGCTGCCACCAGCTCCGATTTCTTAATTAATAACGAGTCAGGAGCCCACCCAGATTAGTAGCGTAATTCACCTCAGAGGACGTGACAGTTCGTTATAGAGCAAGTAGAGACAAAGCTAGTAATTTTATATTTTACTCCAAAAAAGGTAGGCAGTGTTTACAGAAGGGTAAAAATATATTATAAAATGAGACGATTAGGTATATACAGACGATTACAAATAAAAAGGGATTAACAGAAGAAAAAAAACACTTACAGTTCCTTATATCATTTCAGCTTATGGCAGACCATGTGGCTCGGGGGAGGGGCGATACATCAAGATGCATTATAGAGAATCTCTCAGCTAGCTTCCTGGTCAGGTCAAAGGCTAGTGAAAACTGAGCTTTCAGGGTCTCATACCCCTTGGTCTTGACATCACTGAGGGCGGAGCTACGAAATGCTCTTCTACTTTCTCAGAGGGACTCAGAGTTATGGAACATTCATATCCCCTGTGGCTCCAGGATGCAACCTTGTATAGTGATCACGGAACCAGCCTTCTTTCGGGCATGAGCTGGGTGTTAATTTGAGCCCAAACACGACGTGCTTATGAGCCCCTGTTAAGCAGCATTGTTTCTCCGTATCCGCAAGGCCTAGAAAATGCACTGTGTGATGGCCCGGCCGATGCACCTATCAAATATATAACTTCAATATCTCTGTCACTAATTGGGGTCATGTGATGCCTTACTATTAAGGTGGTACATGACCAAGAGCACATGGTTTTCAGACAAAGGATTTCTACACACTCCTGCATTCGAGAGGAAGGGGGGGGGGGCAGAGTCCCACACTGGAGTTTCAAGTTACAGCAGTATTCAGGGGGGAGTGAGTTGCCTGCAGGCCAAGACAGAGAGGAAGAGCTTTCTAAGCAAAGTGTCTGGAACCATGACACCTTCTAAAAAAATCCCTCAGACCGTTGCATTTTTACATTATCGTGACAACATCTCCAGGCATGCTGACTGTTTCCTGTCTCGGCAGTAACATTCCACAACATTCTGCACATCTCCAGGCATGCTGACTGTTTCCTGTCTCGGCAGTAACACTCCACACATCTGCAGGCATGCTGACTGTTTCCTGTCTCAGCAGTAACAATCCACCATGTACATATTGTATTCGCGGAGGAGGATTTACCGCTGGGGGTTCGGCTCGTTGTGCTTGTCGCGCTCATGTTTGATCATTCGATAACGACCGATGCGAATGTCGGGTCTGGAGACCTTCATCCCGTTCAGCGTAATCCTGGAAGAGAAGCAAAAGTGGGTGAGAAACATGCGGGTCACCTCTAGTAATGATGGGAGGGGGGTAGGATCACCACTAGTAATGATGTAGGGGGGTAGGATCACCACTAGTAATGATGTAGGGGGTAGGATCACCACTAGAAATGATGTAGAGGGGGGTAGGATCACCACTAGTAATGATGTAGGGGGGGTAGGATCACCACTAGAAATGATGTAGGGGGTGTAGGATCACCACTAGTAATGATGTAAAGGGGGTAGGATCATCTCTAGTAATGATGTAGGGGGTAGGATCACCACTAGTAATGATGTAGAGGGGGGTAGGATCACCACTAGTAATGATGTAGGGGGGGTAGGATCACCACTAGTAATGATGTAGAGGGGGTAGGATCATCTCTAGTAATGATGTAGGGGGTAGGATCACCACTAGTAATGATCTGGGGAGGTAGGATCATCTCTAGTAATGATGTAGGGGGGTAGGATCACCTCTAGTAATGATGTAGGGGGGTAGGATCACCACTAGTAATGATGTAGGGAGGCAGGATCACCACTAGTAATGATCTGGGGAGGTAGGATCATCTCTAGTAATGATGTGGGGGGTAGGATCACCTCTAGCAATGATGTAGAGGGGGGTAGGATCACCACTAATAATGATGAGGGGGGGTAGGATCACCACTAGTAATGATGTAGGGGGGTATGATCATCACTAGTAATGATGTGGGTTGGGGGGTAGGATCACCTCTAGTAATGATGCAGAGGGGGTAGGATCACCATTAGTAATGATCTGGGGGGGGGGGGGGTAGGATCACCGCTAGTAATGATGTAGGGGGGTAGGATCACCACTAGTAATGATGTGGGGGGTAGGATCACCACTAGTAGTGATGTAGGGGGGTAGGATCACCGCTAGTAATGATCTGGAGGGGTAGGATCACCTCTAGTAGATCTGGGACACTAGGTGGGAGATTGTCCCCCAGAGCTGCCTCACTATACGACACCCCCACCAGACCTGTAACACATCTGCCCCGTCATAGAATATAATGCAGCCCCTTGTATCGAATATAATGTACCCCCCATAGAATATAATGCAGCCCCTCAGAATATAATGCAGCCCCCCCATAGAATATAATGCAGCTCTCCACAGAATATATTCTATGAAGGGCTGCATTATATTCTATGGGAGGCTGCATTATATTCTATGGCGGCTGCATTATATTCTATTGGGGGGATGCATTACATTCTATGGGGGGCTGCATTATATTCTATGGGGGGCTGCTTTATATTCTATGCGGGACTGCATTATATTCTAGGGAGAGCTGCATTATATTCTATGGGGGGTACATTATATTCTATGCAAGGGGTGACTTGGGGTTGTGCCTGCAAGGGTTAATCTATCTCCCCACTCTCAGTCCAGCATTCAACCTCTGTCCTATGCTGTAATGGACTCAAATCACACACCGACCCAGGCCACACACCCGCTCATACGCGCTGCCACCACTCATCGAATACACAGGCGATGAGTCCTGGAACTAATAATACTAATAAAAATATGTCTATCACTCATAAGGCTCACACACCTTAGGCTATGGATTCTTTTAGAACATTCAAGGTTCAACTTGTTAAAGTTTTATACTATAATAGCAAAAAGTTCAATGCTTACAAAAAGGCCGGTTTCACACGTCAGTGTCTCCGGTACGTGAGGTGACAGTTTCCTCACATCCCGGAGCCACTGACACACGTAGACACATTGAAATCAATGCATCTGTGCAGATGTCATTGATTTTTTGCGGACTGTGTCTCCGTGTGCCAAACACGGAGACATGTCAGTGTTCGTGGGAGCGCACGTATTACACGGACCCATTAAAGTCAATGGGTCCGTGTAAAACACGTACCGCACATGGACGTTGTCCGTGTGCAGTCCGTGTGCCGTGCAGGAGACAGCGCTCCAGTAAGCGCTGTCCCCCCCACATGGTGCTGAAGCAGCGATTCATATCTTCTGTGCAGCAGCGTTTGCTGCAGAGAAGATATGAATAATCCATATTTTTGTGGTTTTTCGTGTATAAAATAAAGGTCCATGTCCCCACCCCCTGTGCGCCCCCCCGCTGTTCTGAAAATACTCACCCAGCTCTCTTGTTGGCTGTCGCTGCTTCCTCTCCTGGCTGCACCTTCTACTGTATGCGGTCACCTGGAGCCGCTCATTTACAGTCATGAATATGCGGCTCCACCTCCCATAGGGGTGGAGCCGCATATTCATTACTGTAAATGAGCGGCCCCACGTGACCGCATACAGTAGAAGGTGCAGCCAGGAGAGGAAGCAGCGACAGCCAACAAGAGAGCTGGGTGAGTATTTTCAGAACAGCGAGGGGGGGGGGGGGGGGAAGGGGCGCACAGGGGGTGGGGACATGGACCTTTATTTTATACAAGAAAGACCCCCAAAAAAATGGATTATTCATATCTTCTCTGCAGCAAACGCTGCTGCACAGAAGATATGAGTCGCGGTTTCAGCACGATGCAGAGGACAGCGCTAAACTTTAGCGCTGTCTCCTGCACGCTCCGTGTGGTACCCAGTGGGCACACGGGCGGCACACGTGTGCCGCTCGTGTGCCACACTGATGTGCCACAGAAACGCAGGGGCACACGGACACAGGTAATTCCGGTACCGATTTTTTCCGGTACCGGAATTATCTGGACGTGTGGGACTGCTCTAAGAAAAAGGTATAAAAATATGGTAATAAAAAGACATACAACTTATGCAAACAATGTCAAAATAAACAGGATAAACTTACAGAAATCATCTAACTGGTAGTCTGCTTTCTGCTCCCTGAGGGGGGGTGAATGTAGTTGTGGAACACACCAGCTTCTCAAGGCGTCCTCACATGTGAACACAATTCTCTGTCTGCAGCCTAAATTTATTACTTTGGTCTGAGGTCAGGTTTCTAAACCGGCCTCCCAGGTTAATATCATAATTGCGGTCTGTTTGATTGGGCACGGCTGCTCTACTAATGAATATATATTATTTTCCTCTGGAGACACTTGTGAGATGGATGTGAAAATGCATTAAACTATATGAAGAACTATGGGGTGCATTATACTCTATGGGGGGCTACATTATAGTCTATGATGGGGCTGCACTATACTATATAAGGGGGGCTGCATTATATTCTATGGGTGGCTGTATTATACTATATGAGGGGGCTGCATTATACTCTTAGTGAAGACTATGGGCAGTGCATTATACTATATGTAGTATATGGGACTTGCATTATACTATATCGAGGACAATGTGAAAATGCATTAAACTATATGAAGAACTATGGGGTGCATTATACTATAGTAAGTGCATTGTACTACATTGAGGACTATGAGGAGTGTATTATACCAGATGGAGGACTATGGGAAGTGTATTATAGCAGACAGAGGACTATAGGGAGTGTATTATACCATATGGAGGACTATGGGAAGTGTATTATACCAGATGGAGGACTATAAGGAGTGTATTATACCAGACAAAGGACTATTTGCAGTGTATTATAGCATGTGGAGGACTATTGCGAGTGTATTATAGCATACGGAGGACTATTGGGAGTGTATTATACCATACGGAGGACTACTGGGAGTGTTTTACACCATATGGAAGACTATGGGGAGCACATTATACTCTATGGAGGACTGTGGGATGCATTATACTATGTGGAGGACTATGGGGTGTGTCACGGTTCACAGGGGGGATCCCTTTATCATCCCCACCACTCACAACAAATAGTCGACTGAACAGACGGCTGTGAGGTGGCCTTCCAGGCTTTGAAAACAGCCCTGTGGAACTCTCCCGTGTTAAAAGCAGTTGACAGCAGTCGACTGTCACGATTCACGAGGATACCTTTATCATCCCCAGCACTCACACCAATTTGTCATGCACCGAGGTTCTTTGGTTGCCCCTGGTTCTTTCTGAAGGGGATTTATCTATATCCCACTTCCCAGTTCCGGTTTGGAACTTGCAGCTCTCTGGCGCCCCCCCTTACCCTCAGGTCAGACAAAGGCACGGCACCTAGGATAATTAGCCACCAGAAAGGCTGTCTTACTTTGTACTGGCTAAGGCGCCCACTGCAGCTAGGGCGATATAACTACTCCCACTCAGGCGGGAACAATAATCATCAACGTTGTCGATACAAAGCCTCCCAAACGCACAGGACAAATTCCGCTGCCACCAGCTCCGATTTTCTAATAATTAACGGGTGTGGAGCCGACCCGATTAGTAGCATAATTCACCTCAAAGCACTTGACAGTACGCTATAGAGCAATGAGAGACAAGATAGTAATTTTATATTTTACTCCAAAAAAGGTAGGCAGTGGTTACTGAAGTATAAAAAAGATATTATAAAGTAGACAAGTATCGTATGTACAGTACAATTACAAATAAAATGGGATTTAAGGTTGAAAAAACACTTACATTTCCTTATGTCATTTCATCTCATGGCTGACCGTGTGCTGTGGGGAAAGGGCGAGCATATATCCAGATGCATCACCCGTCTCTCAGCTAGACCCCCGGACAAAAGACGTGTGAATTTTACTCACTTATTTCCGAGCCTAAAACCAAAAAATTCCCCCTGTGGTGACCTCACTTAGAGGCAGAATCCTCCCCTTTTCTTAGAGTTATGGCAACCATTTTTATACATAGCTCGCTGTATGAACCTCGTATACGAAAGACACAATGATCAGGATGTGCACCCCGTCGGGGGGATTCTTTTAAGAGTAAAAGCGTAGTTACATGACTCGCTTACAGAGAAACCCGCTCCTTGCACTCGTCGGGTTTGGCTACTAGCGATTTCCGTGAGCTATAGATCTCTTGATCCGGAATATATAATCCTTATATCTCTAGCCCTGATCGGTGCCAATATACATAACCTTAAAAGAACAATTAAATCCCATGGTTGCTGTTCCAGTTTTAGCTGGTATTCGGTTGGAGGGGAGAATGAGAAGTGTAGGGAGACTTGTCTGTCGCAGCACAGAGCCATAAACATTCCTGGTCTCGCATTACAACTATATAGCAGGGGGGAGGGAGTTGCCTGCAGGCTTAGAATTCAGCCTACTGTTGGCAGGCACAGGAAACTGCAGCTGAGAGCTCTGTATGTGTAATTGAAGTAATCAGAAGTTCTTCCTATTTCCTGACAGGGTGTATTTACTAAACAAGCAAAATGCTGCCTATTCATCGAGTGATTGGATTGGTTATATCAGAACAGAAATCATTGTTCTCGGCAGCACATCGCTGGTGTAAACTGAAGATGTGCTGCTGATAACATGATACTGTCTGGGGACAGACTCATCTACTAGTGATCCTTCTGTCCCCATTATCCTTCCTCAGTGTAAGGAGCCCGGGAAACTCGTTTAGCGGCCTGAAATCAGGGCGTGTAAATACAACCAAAATGTTTCTGTGCGATGTGCAATATGTCAGCATTTGGGGCCCTTTTAAAGCTTTTGCCCAGGGCCCCACTTTGCCCAATAGCGGCCCTGGGTGGATGATGATACATGTGGCATTGGTGCATGATGATGCATGCGGTGGATGATGATACACACAAGATCCCACAGTGCCGGCAGCAGTATGGAGTTCTGCACCTGTTGTAGATGTCGTCGTCCTCTCCGCCCCAGCCCCAATATTCGTTAGGAAAACCATTGATCTTCAAGAACTGCGCCTTCGTCAGACCAGAAACTCCTCCGAAGTATCCGGCGTACGGGAGCCTGGAAGGGAAAGAAACTGCTCAGAGAAACGTGCAGCGGCAGGTGTGCACACAGACGTACGGCTGCTCCTGACGCCGGCCCGGGATACAAGCTTCAGCGACATCTGTTCCCGCGGTCACGCTTTTCTTTCCCTGGAAAGTGACTGTCTCTTTAAAGGCAGAGTCCATTACCTGAAGCCGAACTTGTCCATGGCGATGGCGAAGTGTCGCGGCTGCTCGTAGCAGTGGTACAGGTTCCGGTCATCCATGGGGATGAGATCCACGTCGCTGAAGATGAAGCAGTCGTACTCCGCGTCCTTCAGCGCCTCAAGAAAGCCAACGTTCAGGAGCTTGGCGCGATTAAAGGTCTCCTCACCGTGCTGCCGACAGAAAGCAAGGGGTTAATCATGTGTCTGACCTGTACCGTAATAAGGAGCAGCCACCGCGGTGCACAGTGCTGAGGACGCGAGCCCCGCAGAGACCCCCAGCTGCCCAGAGACACCCCCGCAGAGACCCCCAGCTGCCCAGAGACACCCCCTGCCCCTCCGGAGATGCCGCCAGCCCACCCAGAGACATGCCCAGCCCCTCCGGTGACGCCCCCGCAGAGACCCCCAGCTGCCCAGAGACACCTCCAGCTGCCCAGAGACACCCCCAGCTGCCCAGAGACGCCCCCACAGAGACCCCCAGCCCGCCTAGAGACACCTCCAGCTGCCCAGAGATGCCCCCAGCTGCCCGGTGACGCCCCCACAGAGACCCCCAGCTGCCCAGAGACACCCCCTGCCCCTCCGGAGATGCCGCCAGCCCACAAAGAGACATGCCCAGCCCCTCCGGTGACGCCCCCGCAGAGACCCCCAGCTGCCCAGAGACACCTCCAGCTGCCCAGAGACACCCCCAGCTGCCCAGAGACGCCCCCACAGAGACCCCCAGCCCGCCTAGAGACACCTCCAGCTGCCCAGAGATGCCCCCAGCTGCCCGGTGACGCCCCCACAGAGACCCCCAGCTGCCCAGAGACACCCCCTGCCCCTCCGGAGATGCCGCCAGCCCACAAAGAGACATGCCCAGCCCCTCCGGTGACGCCCCCGCAGAGACCCCCAGCTGCCCAGAGACACCTCCAGCTGCCCAGAGACACCCCCAGCTGCCCAGAGACGCCCCCACAGAGACCCCCAGCCCGCCTAGAGACACCTCCAGCTGCCCAGAGATGCCCCCAGCTGCCCGGTGACGCCCCCACAGAGACCCCCAGCTGCCCAGAGACACCCCCTGCCCCTTCGGAGATACCGCCAGCCCACCCAGAGACATGCCCAGCCCCTCTGGTGACGCCCCCGCAGAGACCCCCAGCTGCCCAGAGACACCCCCAGCCCGCCCAGAGATGCCCCCAGCTGCCCAGAGACACCCCCAGCTGCCCAGAGACACCCCCAGCTGCCCAGAGACGCCCCCACAGAGACCCCCAGCTGCCCAGAGACACCCCCTGCCCCTCCGGAGATGCCGCCAGCGCACCCAGAGACATGCCCAGCCCCTCCAGTGACGCCCCCACAGAGACGCCCCCAGCTGCCCAGAGATGCCCCCACAGAGACCCCCAGCTGGCCAGAGACACCCCCTGCCCCTTCGGAGATACCGCCAGCCCACCCAGAGACATGCCCAGCCCCTCTGGTGACGCCCCCGCAGAGACCCCCAGCTGCCCAGAGACACCTCCAGCTGCCCAGAGACACCCCCAGCCCGCCCAGAGATGCCCCCAGCTGCCCAGAGACACCCCCAGCTGCCCAGAGACACCCCCAGCTGCCCAGAGACGCCCCCACAGAGACCCCCAGCTGCCCAGAGACACCCCCAGCTGCCCAGAGACGCCCCCACAGAGACCCCCAGCTGCCCAGAGACACCCCCAGCTGCCCAGAGACACCCCCTGCCCCCACAGAGACCCCCAGCTGCCCAGAGACCCCCCCAGCTGCCCAGAGACGCCCCCACAGAGACCCCCAGCTGCCCAGAGACACCCCCTGCCCCTCCGGAGATGCCGCCAGCGCACCCAGAGACATTGCCAGCCCCTCCAGTGACGCCCCCACAGAGACGCCCCCAGCTGCCCAGAGACGCCCCCACAGAGACCCCCAGCCGAGAGAGAGACGGAGATTTTTCCCCTGCCTTGAAAATCCTTCTGGGCATGCTCAGAGGGAAAAACGGGATCTGTCGCTGGATTCCTGTGTGTGACGGTCAGCGACGGATCCTGCGCCCATAGGCTTCCATTGGAGCCAGTGACGGGCAGCGCAGGATGCGTCGCTGACCAATTTTCTGACTTGCAGAATAAACGTTCCTCTGAATGTTTTCTCCGCCCCACCTGACCGTTTTTTACGCAGGATCCAGTGCACGACGGATGAAACGGATGGCCATCCGTCACTAATACAAGTCTATGAGAAAATGCAGGATGCTGCATTCTCAAAAATCAACGTATCTCGACGGGAGCTGAAAGACGGAAGCGTGAACGAGGCCTAAGTCACATTACACGACTCGTTAAAGGGCTGATTGTGACTTGCAGGACCGCTGCTTCCAACAGGTGGCGCTATAGAGTCCAAGTCCGCTTTTTCTCTGAAGAGGCAATTTGCATGTGTAGTATATTGAAATTCAGCTGGGTATCTGTCGTCATAGCAACTCGTGTCTCCAGGAGGAGGAGCTATGAAACTGGGGAGGAGTCGATGGAGTGGTGGGATCCGGCCTTCACCAAGATGAGGGTCTGCCGAGGAACCAAGACCCATGTATACAGGGGATATAGAAAGTCTACACGCCCTATGAAAGGCAGGTTATTGTCATGTAGAAGATTCGTCTCAGGACTTTCCCCATTAATGTCGCCAGATTCTGTACAAATCCTGAGAGGAACAAACTACAGGGAAAAATATAAATGACCTACAGTATTGTGGATGCATAAGTGTGCACACCCATTGGGGCTGTGGTTGTGCCAGGATTAACTGACCACATTTCCCCCGTGTTACACAGTAGTCAGCACTCAGCCGCCGTCATGTACAGTGATTCTGATTAACCCCAGAGAAAGTGTCACTGCTCCAGGAGACCATTCCTGGGCTGTAAACAGCTGACAACACAGCAAAGGATCTCAGTGTGGAAAATTGTCAGTCAGGAGAAGGGAACAAAAAGATTTCCCAGCTATTAGATCTATCATGGATACAGTGAAGACGTCATCAGGGAGCGGCTGAGATTTCTCAGAACAGCGTCATCACCGAGAACTGGATGTCCCTCACACATCAGTAACAAGAGGAACATGGAGGTTGCAGGAGGCCAAGGGCAACAACAGAGGAGCTGCAGGAGGCCGAGAGCAACATTAGAGGAGCTGCAGGAATTTCTGTCCAGTCCTGGTTGTGTCCTGAATGGGACTACAATCTCCAGTATTCTTCATATCTCCGGTCTGTGGGGTAAGGGAGGGGAAGATGGAGACTTCTCTTACAAAATATCCAGGCTGGCAACGATGTGCCCAAGCCCCCATCACGTGGGCCACAAGTATGTGGGAAACGAGGTCTGTCTCATGAGACCGAATGGGAAATTTGTGGCCATAATTCCAGAAGGTACAAAGTGAAATCAGTCATCACCAGAAGACCTCCATCCTCACAGTGAGGTATGGTGGGGTCAGCATTGGGCTCTGGAGCTGTATAGGAATGGCCAAGCGTAGACGTGAACCCAATGGGAAGTCTGGGTGACCTAGAGGACGCTTTACACAGATGACACTGCAATCACATGTGGAGCTACTGCCAGGAGGACCCGGCAAAGATTGGCAATCCGAGATGTGCAGAGCGATTGACCCCAAAAATACCTGTTTTGCTTTCTTCCACTTCCTGCACACCCCTGTGGATTCCTCTGTTATATGTGAGTGAAAATGTTGTGTGTGGAGTTTTCAGTTTACCCTTGTCTTCCAGCAAAACAGGGGTTAGTCGACCATGTTGGAAATCCCTGGGTTCAGCTGTGCTCGGTTAGCCACTCCTTTTCCCTATATAACCAGGGCTCTATTACCAAGTCCTTGTCAAAGTTAGCTCTTGCTGCATGATATTGGAGTGTGAGAAGTAGAGCTGGAGGAGGTATAAACGACTGTTGTCTGGTTTGTACGCTTGATAATTCCTTGTCCTTCCATGTTTTCGTTTCTTCCCCTTCCTGCACACCCTGGTGCATTCCTCTGTTATATGTGAGTGAATATTTTGTATGCATGGAGTTTTGTTAACTCTTGTCCATGTTGCCTTGTTTGTCGGGTTGGTGTACTGCGGTGCACAGTAGCGCCCCCTCTTCCCTGTGTGGGGGAAGGGGATAGACGAAGGGATAACTTGGGTGGTAAGACAAGGGTGGAGGCCCCGGCGTTTTCGCCATCTGAAGTATCCCAAGGAGCAGGGCGAGCTTGGGCGCCCCCTAGTGTTAGGGACAGTGAAGAAGCCCCTGGTCCTGGGTCACCCGACAGCTCTGTTGTGACATAGCTCTGATCGCTACCATTTTCTCTGATCCGTGATGGATCCAATCTCTGCTCTGACAGGGCAGTTGCAGCAGCTCAGTTTGGAGGTGGCGTATTTACGCATGGTGGTTAGACAGCACTTTATTACATCTGGTGTGGGGATCTCGCTCTACAGGTAAACCACAGTGGAGCCCAAGGTCGCATTACCAGACAGGTTCTCTGGGGGGGTGACAAGTCTCCTGTGTTCCGTGAGGCCTGTAAACTGTACTTCAGGTACTACAGGGGAGAAACATGTGGGGATAGTTATCTCGCTCTTCAAGGGGGACCCACAGGCGTGGGCGTTTTCTCTCCCATCTGACTCCCAGTCGCTCCAGACAGTGGAGGGATTTTTTCAGGCACTGGGCCTTGTTTATGATGACCCCAACCACATCTCCTTTGCTGAGTCCACATTGCCAAGCAGAATGACCCTGCACTCTGTAGTCAGTTCTGTGAGGGGCTCACAGTAAGGCTAGGTTCACACTTGCGTTATGCAGTCCGTTCAACAAATCCGTTAAACGGACTGCACTAACGCAAGTGCCAACTTTGGTACTGCGCTAGCGCAGATGGAGCATCTGCTAGCTTCATCTTCCCTAGCAGTGACGGACGCGGAAACACTGCAGCTCGCGTCTCGTGTCCGTCACTCAATGACAGCATATCGCTACCGCCCGCCCATTGTGGGCGTGCGCTAGCAATGCGTCCGCCATTGCAAGTAATGGCGGCGTTAACGGACTACGTTACACCGCGTTATGCCGCGGTGTAACATAGTCCGTTAAACGGGTCACACTAACGCAGTGTGAACCCAGCCTGAGGGTGAAGGATGCCTTAGCCCTCTGAGACTCCTGACTTCTTGACGCAGCCATGTCTCTGGTGATCCGGGTTGATCGCCGTCTTCGTCAGAGACATAAGGAGTTACCTCTGGGGTCAAGGGTGGTCTGTACTGAGCCGACTGAGGAACCCATGCAGGTGGATACAGCGTCTAATCCAGGCAAATTGTCTAGTCCGGAGCAAGGGGGGGGGATTGGGGTGTTCTGTTATGGCAAAAGGGGCCATATTGTGGGCACATGTCCTTGCTGATCTCAATTTAAACTACCCCTGGAAAACTAGTGGGCCCAAGTTGTGGGATGGTTGGTAACCCGGGTGTCCTTATTACCTTGTTAAGCAGGACACAGTTTTTCTTACCAGCTACATTACACGTGGGTGGAAATAAAGTGGACGTTTCCACTTTCCTGTACAGTGGGGGAGGGGTTTAATTTGGTAGACGCTAGGATTGGCTGGGATCAAGGCCTCATCCCACATACATTGTCCAGATCTGTACCCATCATTGCCATCGACTCCGCCCTCCTAAGATGGGGGCACTTTACACAGGTGGTCCGAGACTTGTGGCTACAGGTGGTGGCCCTGGGACATCCTTGGCTCGCTCCGCCCTCTCCTGTGGTACTGGGACTTCCTTGGCTCGCTCCGCCCTCTCCTGTGGTACTGGGACTTCCTTGGCTCGCTCCGCCCTCTCCTGTGGCCCTGGGACATCCTTAGCTCGCTCTGCCCTCTCCTGTGGTACTGGGACTTCCTTGGCTCGCTCTGCCCTCTCCTGTGGCCCTGGGACATCCTTAGCTCGCTCTGCCCTCTCCTGTGGTACTGGGACTTCCTTGGCTCGCTCTGCCCTCTCCTGTGGCCCTGGGACATCCTTGGCTCGCTCTGCCCTCTCCTGTGGCCCTGGGACATCCTTAGCTCGCTCTGCCCTCTCCTGTGGTACTGGGACTTCCTTGGCTCGCTCTGCCCTCTCCTGTGGTACTGGGACTTCCTTGGCTCGCTCTGCCCTCACCTGTGGTACTGGGACTTCCTTGGCTCACTCTGCCTTCACCTGTGGCCCTAGGACATCCTTGGCTCGCTCTGCCTTCGCCTGAGGTACTGGGACTTCCTTGGCTCACTCTGCCCTCTCCTGTGGTAATTCCTTGGCTCGCTCTGCCCTCTCCTGTGGTACTGGGACTTCCTTGGCTCGCTCTGCCCTCTCCTGTGGTACTGGGACTTCCTTGGCTCGCTCTGCCCTCTCCTGTGGTACTAGGACTTCCTTGGCTCGCTCTGCCCTCTCCTGTGGTACTGGGACTTCCTTGGCTCGCTCTGCCCTCTCCTGTGGTACTAGGACATCCTTGGCTCGCTCTGCCCTCTCCTGTGGTACTGGGACTTCCTTGGCTCGCTCCGCTCTCTCCTGTGGTACTGGGACTTCCATGACTCGCTCCGCCCTCTCCTGTGGTTCTGGGACTTCCTTGGCTCGCTCTGCCCTCTCCTGTGGTCCTGGGACTTCCTTGGCTCGCTCCGCCCTCTCCTGTGGTACTGGGACTTTCTTGGCTCGCTCCGCCCTCTCCTGTGGTATTGGGACTTCCTTGGCTCGCTCTGCCCTCTCCTGTGGTACTGGGACTTCCTTGGCTCGCTCCGCCCTCTCCTGTGGTACTGGGACTTCCTTGGCTCGCTCCGCCCTCTCCTGTGGTACTGGGACTTCCTTGGCTCGCTCTGCCCTCTCCTATGGTACTGGGACTTCCTTGGCTCGCTCCGCCCTCTCCTGTGGTACTGGGACTTCCTCGGCTCGCTCTGCCCTCTCCTGTGGTACTGGGACTTCCTCGGCTCGCTCCGCCCTCTCCTGTGGTACTGGGACTTCCTCGGCTCGCTCCGCCCTCTCCTGTGGTACTGGGACTTCCTCGGCTCGCTCCGCCCTCTCCTGTGGTACTGGGACTTCCTTGGCTCGCTCCGCCCTCTCCTGTGGTACTGGGACTTCCTTGGCTCGCTCTGCCCTCTCCTGTGGTACTGGGACTTCCTTGGCTCGCTCTGCCCTCTCCTATGGTACTGGGACTTCCTTGGCTCGCTCCGCCCTCTCCTGTGGTACTGGGACTTCCTCGGCTCGCTCTGCCCTCTCCTGTGGTACTGGGACTTCCTCGGCTCGCTCCGCCCTCTCCTGTGGTACTGGGACTTCCTCGGCTCGCTCCGCCCTCTCCTGTGGTACTGGGACTTCCTTGGCTCGCTCCGCCCTCTCCTGTGGTACTGGGACTTCCTTGGCTCGCTCCGCCCTCTCCTGTGGTACTGGGACTTCCTTGGCTCGCTCTGCCCTCTCCTGTGGTACTGGGACTTCCTTGGCTCGCTCTGCCCTCTCCTGTGGTACTAGGACTTCCTTGGCTCGCTCCGCCCTCTCCTGTGGTACTAGGACTTCCATGACTCGCTCCGCCCTCTCCTGTGGTACTAGGACTTCCTTGGCTCGCTCTGCCCTCTCCTATGGTACTGGGACTTCCTTGGCTCGCTCTGCCCTCTCCTGTGGTACTGGGACTTCCTTGGCTCGCTCTGCCCTCTCCTGTGGTACTGGGACTTCCTTGGCTCGCTCCGCCCTCTCCTGTGGTACTAGGACTTCCTTGGCTCGCTCTGCACAATCCGGTAATAGACTGACAGATTCATGAAGTGGCTAAATGTAGTCTATACTGTGTAGGACGCTGCTCGGGTACCCAGGTGGCTGCGGTGGACACCCAGTCCATGCCCAATTTCCTGTCACCTGACAGCTGTGTGCTGATCATTTTACTTAATTTGTCTATGTGAAGGAGAGAATGGTTAATGACTAGTGATGAGCGAATATACTCGGTACTCGAGCATGCTTGGGTGACCTCCGAGTATTTTTTAGTGCTCAGAAATTTAGTTTTTATTGCCGCAGCGGAATGATTTATATGTTAGCCACGCTGCGTACATGTGGGGGTTGCCTCGTTACTAGGGAATCTTCACATGTAATCAAGCTGGCTAACAGATGTAAATCATTCAGCTGAGGTGATGAAAACTAAATCTCCGAGCACTAAAAATACTCGGAGGACCCCCGAGCGTGCTCAGAAAATCTCGAGTAACGAGTATATTCGCTCATCACTACTAATGACATCAATTATTAACCCTGCATAAGCTAGCTCAGATGTGGTGCAGCAAGATGGCGTCTGCATCCTGGAACCAAGTCCTGGAAGGAATGTGAAGTAGATAAAACTGAAGACTAGACATGGAAGGGACCGAACATGAACAATCACAGACATGAGAGTTGGTCGGAAGTTGTGTGACCCCTGTGTTTGCCCGTCGCATGATCTTTTGTCTGTAATAATAAATATCAGTTGTGTTCCGCCTCTGGCTGAGAGGAGCCCGTGTGTCCGATGGAATTCCTCCATGCACTCGGCTCACGTCGGCCATCATTGTGACCTCCCCCCTCTCTCCTGAACTCGTCACCTTCATCTCTAGATTTGTACAAATTATAGCGACATTAAAGAGAGAAACTCCAGAGACGACGGTGATGATATCAGGGGCGTGTAGACTTACGTAAAATCTAGAACTAGAGAATAAAGCCGGGATCACGTCGTCGTCCATTCTCTCAGGATCCAAGGGTCACCGAGTATGAGAATGTAGGTCTCAGACCCTCCCATCGACTAGTAGGGCCGTACCCCGGTGTGACGTCACACCCTCCCATCGACTAGTAGGGCCGTACCCCGGTGTGACGTCACACCCTCCCATCGACTAGTAGGGCCGTACCCCGGTGTGACGTCACACCCTCCCATCAACTAGTAGGGCCGTACCCCGGTGTGACGTCACACCCTCCCATACACTAGTAGGGCCGTACCCCGGTGTGACGTCACACCCTCCCATCAACTAGTAGGGCCGTACCCCGGTGTGACGTCACACCCTCCCATACACTAGTAGGGCCGTACCCCGGTGTGACGTCACACCCTCCCATACACTAGTAGGGCCGTACCCCGGTGTGACGTCACACCCTCCCATAGACTAGTAGGGCCGTACCCCGGTGTGACGTCACACCCTCCCATACACTAGTAGGGCCGTACCCCGGTGTGACGTCACACCCTCCCATAGACTAGTAGGGCCGTACCCTGGTGTGACGTCACACCCTCCCATCGACTAGTAGGGCCGTACCCCAGTGTGACGTCACACCCTCCCATACACTAGTAGGGCCGTACCCCGGTGTGACGTCACACCCTCCCATAGACTAGTAGGGCCGTACCCCGGTGTGACGTCACACCCTCCCATACACTAGTAGGGCCGTACCCCGGTGTGACGTCACACCCTCCCATAGACTAGTAGGGCCGTACCCTGGTGTGACGTCACACCCTCCCATACACTAGTAGGGCCGTACCCCAGTTTGACGTCACTCCCTCCCATCGACTAGTAGGGCCGTACCCCAGTGTGACGTCACACCCTCCCATACACTAGTAGGGCCGTACCCCGGTGTGACGTCACACCCTCCCATAGACTAGTAGGGCCGTACCCCGGTGTGACGTCACACCCTCCCATAGACTAGTAGGGCCGTACCCTGGTGTGACGTCACACCCTCCCATCGACTAGTAGGGCCGTACCCCAGTGTGACGTCACACCCTCCCATAGACTAGTAGGGCCGTACCCCGGTGTGACGTCACACCCTCCCATAGACTAGTAGGGCCGTACCCCGGTGTGACATCACACCCTCCCATAGACTAGTAGGGCCGTACCCCGGTGTGACGTCACACCCTCCCATACACTAGTAGGGCCGTACCCCGGTGAGACGTCACACCCTCCCATACACTAGTAGGGCCGTACCCCGGTGTGACGTCACACCCTCCCATAGACTAGTAGGGCCGTACCCCGGTGTGACGTCACACCCTCCCATACACTAGTAGGGCCGTACCCCGGTGAGACGTCACACCCTCCCATACACTAGTAGGGCCGTACCCCGGTGTGACGTCACACCCTCCCATACACTAGTAGGGCCGTACCCCGGTGTGACGTCACACCCTCCCATAGACTAGTAGGGCCGTACCCCGGTGTGACGTCACACCCTCCCATAGACTAGTAGGGCCGTACCCCGGTGTGACGTCACACCCTCCCATACACTAGTAGGGCCGTACCCCGGTGTGACGTCACACCCTCCCATACACTAGTAGGGCCGTACCCCGGTGAGACGTCACACCCTCCCATACACTAGTAGGGCCGTACCCCGGTGTGACGTCACACCCTCCCATACACTAGTAGGGCCGTACCCCGGTGTGACGTCACACCCTCCCATACACTAGTAGGGCCGTACCCCGGTGAGACGTCACACCCTCCCATACACTAGTAGGGCCGTACCCCGGTGTGACGTCACACCCTCCCATCGACTAGTAGGGCCGTACCCCAGTGTGACGTCACACCCTCCCATACACTAGTAGGGCCGTACCCCGGTGTGACGTCACACCCTCCCATAGACTAGTAGGGCCGTACCCCGGTGTGACGTCACACCCTCCCATCGACTAGTAGGGCCGTACCCCAGTTTGACGTCACACCCTCCCATCGACCAGTAGGGCCGTACCCCGGTGTGACGTCACACCCTCCCATAGACTAGTAGGGCCGTACCCCGGTGAGACGTCACACCCTCCCATACACTAGTAGGGCCGTACCCCGGTGTGACATCACACCCTCCCATAGACTAGTAGGGCCGTACCCCGGTGTGACGTCACACCCTCCCATAGACTAGTAGGACCGTACCCCGGTGTGACGTCACACCCTCCCATACACTAGTAGGGCCGTACCCCGGTGTGACATCACACCCTCCCATACACTAGTAGGGCCGTACCCCGGTGTGACATCACATCCTCCCATAGACTAGTAGGGCCGTACCCCGGTGTGACGTCACACCCTCCCATACACTAGTAGGGCCGTACCCCGGTGTGACGTCACACCCTCCCATACACTAGTAGGGCCGTACCCCGGTGTGACGTCACATCCTCCCATAGACTAGTAGGGCCGTACCCAGGTGTGACGTCACACCCTCCCATACACTAGTAGGGCCGTACCCCGGTGTGACGTCACACCCTCCCATACACTAGTAGGGCCGTACCCAGGTGTGACGTCACACCCTCCCATACACTAGTAGGGCCGTACGCCGGTGTGACATCACACCCTCCCATACACTAGTAGGGCCGTACCCCGGTGTGACATCACACCCTCCCATACACTAGTAGGGCCGTACGCCGGTGTGACATCACACCCTCCCATAGATTAGCAGGGTCGTACCCCAGTGTGACATCACACCCTCCCATAGACTAGCAGGGTCGTACCCCGGTGTGACGTCACACCCTCCAATACACTAGTAGGGCTGTACCCCGGTGTGACGTCACACCCTCCAATACACTAGTAGGGCTGTACCCCGCTTCGGCCCAGGTGTAGGGAGTACGCAGCTCACCTGATTAATGATGTAGACGCCGTACTCCACCTTCTGGCGGCGCAGGATCGGGTGCATGTAGTGCAGCCAGTACTTCAGGTGATGCTCCCGGTGTCTGAATGGAATGACAATGGCCACCCGCTCTCTGGCCTGACAGTCGCGGGGCGAGTACCGGCCGCCCTCCGTCACCCCGGGGTTCTCCCGCTGCACCCGCTCCAGACTCATCAGGGAGCTGAACTCGATCAGGAGGCGGCCGACTGGAAGGAAGGAGAAAGCTCAGCATCCAGGAACAATCACCGCACACAGAGGGCGCCAGCACATGAACACGGGGAAGCTTTGTTACATTGCATCACACCCTCAGTTACACAGCATGGCCTGCACTGACACAGTGTGAAGAACCCTCAGCTGCGAGAACAGGACAAGGGCCGGACCAGGTTACAGTATCTGTGATCACAAGGGCGCTGACAGCAAGCAGAGGTCCTGAGATTAGTGGTGGCACACAGAGGGGAACGGAGGCGGCCCCAGGAGCGGTGGCACACAGAGGTGGACGGAGGCAGCCCCAGCAGCGGTGGCACACAGAGCTGGACGGAGGCGGCCCCAGGAGCGGTGGCACAGAGGTGGACAGAGGCGGCCCCAGGAGCGGTGGCACAGAGGTGGACAGAGGCGGCCCCAGCAGCTGTGGCACAGAGGTGGACAGAGGCGGCCCCAGCAGCGGTGGCACAGAGGTGGACAGAGGCGGCCCCAGCAGCGGTGGCACACAGAGGTGGACGGAGGCGGCCCCAGCAGCGGTGGCACAGAGGTGGACGGAGGCAGCCCCAGCAGCGGTGGCACACAGAGGTGGACGGAGGCAGCCCCAGGAGCGGTGGCACAGAGGTGGACAGAGGCGGCCCCAGGAGCGGTGGCACAGAGGTGGACAGAGGCGGCCCCAGCAGCGGTGGCACAGAGGTGGACAGAGGCGGCCCCAGCAGCGGTGGCACAGAGGTGGACAGAGGCGGCCTCAGGAGCGAAGGCACACAGAGATGGACGGAGGCGGCCTAAGGAGCGGTGGCACACAGAGGTGGACGGAGGCGGTCTCAGGAGCGGTGGCACACAGAGGTGGACGTGCAGCCTGGCCAAGTGTCACAGCAATTGCTCCGCAGGACACCGACAGCCCCTCCACACAGAAGCCCCCGCTCCCTCCACGCCAGACCCTACATGGCATTAACTCCTTCACCACCACAGATAACCATGAACGGAAAAACTGACAACCACAATATGGCGGAAAAAAGGAGCAGGATCAATAGAGGAAAAGGAGAGCGAACCGATCCTCCAGTCACCTCCAGAGCTGCAGTCACTAATCTGCTGTTACATTGTGTCTTATCCTGCAGTCACCTCCAGAGCTGCAGTCACTAATCTGCTGTTACATTGTGTCTTATCCTCCAGTCACCTCCAGAGCAGTTGTCACTATTCTGCTGTTACATATCCTCCAGAGCTGCGGTCACTAGTCTGCTGTTACATATCCTCCAGTCACCTCCAGAGCTGCGGTCACTACTATGCTGTTACATATCCTCCAGCCACCTCCAGAGCTGCGGTCACTATTCTGCTGTTACATATTATCCTTCAGAGCTGCGGTCACTATTCTGCGGTTACATATTACCCTCTGTGGTGAAATATATATATATATATATATATATCTATATGTGTGTAGTGACATATGTCTAGGGTTATATGTGTGACTAGTGATAATGTAACATCTGTCCTGAAGGCAAGTCGCACCTAGGTGTTAATAGGTACTTCCTTGGGACTAGTAGAAATTCTGTCTCCATATCTCACGAGGAGGTCTAGCTAGGGCCGAGAAGTAAAGCAACATTTGGCACCTTCTAGGTCTTGGAGGGGAGATGCTAATTGCGGCCTGAGGGAATCTATTCCTGAGAACCTTTCCACAAGAGAAAATAATATATTCATTGGGGGCGTGGCCGTGGCCCAATCAAACGGGCAGCAGTTATGATATTGGCCTGAGGGGCCGGTCTAGAAACCTGACCTCAGACCAAAGTTATAAATTTAGGCTGCAGACAGCGAATTGTGTTCACATGTGAGGGCAGCCTGAGAAGCTGATGTGTTCCACCAACTCCATTCACCCCCCCTCAGGGAGCAGAAACCAAACTACCAGTTAGATGATTTCTGTAAGTTTTCTCCTGTTTATTTTGACACTGTTTTGCATAAGTTGTATGTCTTTTTATTGTCATATTTTTATACCTTTTTTTTTATTGTAAGCATTGAACTTTTGTTATTAAAGTATAAAACTTTAACAAGTTGAACCTTGAATGTTCTAAAAGAATCCATAGCCTAAAGGTGTGTGAGCCTTATGAGTGATAGACATATTTTTATTAGTATTATTATTAGTCCGGGACTCATCGCCCGTGTATTCGGTCAGTGGTGGCAGCGTGTATGAGCGGGTGTGTGGCCTGGGTCGGTGTGTGACTTATGCTCCCATTACAGCATAGGACAGAGGTTGAATGCTGGACAGAGTGGGGAGATGGGTTTGTGCCTGCAAGGGTTAATCTAAGTCACGTGTGAGAGCGGACACGTGACGAATAAGTGACAACACGGAGAAGGCATCCGTGACACTCTCCAGTCACCTCCAAAGCTGCGGTCACTATTCTGCTGTTACATATTACCCTCCAGTCACCTCCAGAGCTGCGGTCACGATTCTGCTGTTACATCACGTCTTATCCTCCAGTCACCTCCAGAGCTGCAGTCACTAATCTGCTGTTACAACGTGTCTTATCCTCCAGAGCTGCAGTAACTATTCTGCTGTTACCTCGTGTCTTATCCTCCAGTCACCTCCAGAGCTGCGGTCACTATTCTGCTGTTACATCACGTCTTATCCTCCAGTCACCTCCAGAGCTGCAGTCACTAATCTGCTGTTACGTCGTGTCTTATCCTCCAGCGCTGCAGTCACTATTCTGCTGTTACATCGTGTCTTATCCTCCAGTCACCTCCAGAGCTGCAGTCACTATTCTGCTATTACATATTACCCTCCAGTCACCTCCAGAGCTGCGGTCACATCATGCCTGTCCCCCAGTGACTGTACAGCAGGGGTGTGAGGATTTCTCCCTCGTGGCCGGAGCAGCCTTCGGGGTCCGATGTGACAGGTGGGTGGGGTGATGTTCCGGGCACAGAGGAGGGACCTCTACTCCAGTCATAGACCCCAGCCCCGTCCACACCTCTGCTTGCTGTCAATAGGAGGGACCGTGGATGCTTGTCCTGCTCTGCATCTTCTCACAGCTGTGGATTTGTTACAGTGTGTCAGTGCAGCAGTGTAGGTGTCACCCAGTGCCCCATGGTGGCCACTTACCCAGGCCGGGCGGGGAGTCTGGGCATGGAGGAAGGGGTTTCTCGGTGGCTGTCTGGTTGGGGTCCGGCTTGGCGCTGGCAGGGAGGGTCTCGGCGGTGTAGCTGTGCGCGGTCCCGTTGGGTCGGGTGAAGTTGTAGTAGGGGTGAAGCCGCGACGCGTTCCTGACACTGAAGCGAGTGAAGAAGTCCAAGCGCTGAGCGTAGACATCGAAGTACAGGATCATGATGATGACGAAGTGCACGAGGCAGAGGAGCAGCACCGCCTTACACACCCGCTCCAGAGTGACGGCCAGCAGCAGCCTGCTCATCTTCCATCAGCCCCGCGGGGCGGAGCACGGTGCTGGGGAGGAGAGCAGAGAGTGAGGAGCACAGCGCGCCCAGGTTATATCGGCATCATCTACAGGGCATGCCCAGGAGATACCGGCATCAACTACAGGGCACGCCCAGGTTATACCGGCATTATCTACAGGGCACGCCCAGGTTATACCGGCATTATCTACAGGAGATGCCCAGGTTATACCGGCATCAACTACAGGGCATGCCCAGGTTACACCGACATTATCTACAGGGCACGCCCAGGTTATACCGGCATCAACTACAGGGCACGCCCAGGTTATACCGGCATTATCTACAGGGCACGCCCAGGTTATACCGGCATCAACTACAGGGCACACCCAGGTTATACCGGCATTATCTACAGGAGATGCCCAGGTTATACCAGCATCATCTACAGGAGATGCCCAGGTTATACCGGCATTATCTACAGGAGATGCTCAGGTTATACCGGCAACATCTACAAGGCACGCCCAGATTATACCGGCATCATCTACAGGAGATGCCCAGGTTATATCGGCATTATCTACAGGAGATGCCCAGGTTATACCGGCATTATCTACCAGGCATGCCCAGGTTATACCGGCAACATCTATAAGGCACGCCCAGGTTAAAGCGGCATTATCTACTGGAGATGCCCAGGTTATACCGGCATTATCTACAGGAGATGCCGAGGTTATACCGGCATCATCTACAGGGCATGCCCAGGTTATACCGGCATCATCTACAAGGCATGCCCAGGTTATACCGGCATCATCTACATGGCACGCCCAGGTTATACCTGCATCATCTACTGGAGATGCCCAGGTTATACCGGCATTATCTACAGTAGATGCCCAGGTTATACTGGCATTATCTACAGGGCATGCCCAGTGTGGTGAAATATGTGTGTGTGTATGTATATCTATATGTGTGTAGTGACATATGTCTAGGGTTATATGTGTGACTAGTGATAATGTAACATCTGTCCTGAAGGCAAGTCACACCTATTCATTAGTAGAGTGGCCGTGCCCAATCAAACAGACCGCAATTATGATATTAACCTGGGAGGCCGGTCTAGAAACCTGACCTCAGACCAAAGTTATAAATTTAGACTGCAGACAGAGAATTGTGTTCACATGATGGGGGCAGCCTAAGAAGCTGGTGTGATCCAATCTACATCGTCCTACCCTCAGGGAGCAGAATGCAACTACCAGTTAGAAAATTTCCGTACGTTTCTCCTGTTTGACACTGTTTTGCATAAGTTGTATGTCTTCTTTTTATCATATGTTTATACTTTTTCTTATTGTAGGCACTGACCCTTTTGTTATTAAAGTTTAAAACTTTAAAAAGTTGAACCTTGAATGTTCTAATAGAATCCATAGCCTAAGGTTTGTGAGCCATATGAGTGATCGACATTACTAGTATTAATAGTCTGGAACTCATTGCCCGTGTATTCGGTGAGTGGTGGCAGCGTGTATGAGCGGGTGTGTGGCCTGGGTCGGTTGCATCATGCATCAGTTCACCTAAACTTATATGGACTTTGTTCTACGTGCCCTATTATGGTTGTAATTTGTTTACATATCTCTTTTGCCTGGAGTATCCATATCATTACTATCTATATCCATTAGGTGTGCTATGGATCGCTTATGGCTTGCTATGTTTGATGTCAGCTGTGTCATAATCCTATGAGTATTATGTGCGCCTATTTTTGTCTTCATTTGTTATATACTTGTCTACAACATTGTTTTTGGTGCATGTACTACTTATTACTGTGGTTGGTTGGGCATTTCTTGTGGCACTATCATTATATTCTGTCCACGCCATGTATGCCCTCTCCTTTGCCCAGCTTGCATATGGCCGCCGCTGTGTGTAGCCTAGCGTGCGCATGCGCCGCCTTCTCCTGCCGCCCCGGCCAATCGCCATGCATTTCCGGTCTACGCGGGGCCCCGCGCACTTCCGGTCTTGCTGGGTGCACGCCGGGGTGGACGGAGGATGCGCCGCATGACGCGTGTCACTTTGTGGTCTCTGCTATTTATATCCGGTCACTATTCACTTGTCTGTATGCGCCCCCTGAGGAAGGTACAACTACCGAAACGCGCGTCGGGGTGTCCTATGTCCCCTGCAGCGGTCCGGACCCTCCACATAAGGTATTAGCACAGAGACTTTCTAGCGCTCACATGCACTGCACTTTACTTTCTTATACCTGTAAGGCTATTATGTAGCCCTCTGTGGCAGCACGGTCGACACTGTAGCTCTTATAGGCTATTACTAAGTGTTGCGCTATGTGCCTATATGTATACCAGGTGTCGGGTTCCGGGTTGTTGCCGAGGCCATTATACCTTGGGTGACTGCACTTTTTGTTGCCTGAGGCAGTTACTGTGATGTCATCTGCCGGCCCTCTCTGCGCCATTTGTCTGGCCTATTGTATGTATTTTTAACGCTTTTTTGTAATAAAGTCATACTGTTTTATTGGATTCTGTGACTGCATGGTCTTGTCTTGTTCTCTATTTGCTTTTGGCAGTTATCCTTTGTGTCCATGCGAGGTGGGTGTATGCTGACTATCTATATCTACAGCATCTTATGTTTCAGCACATCTTTGCACCACCAACTATGCTTATTGGAATTGTTTACTAGTATTAATAGTCTGGAACTCATTGCCCGTGTATTCGGTGAGTGGTGGCAGCGTGTATGAGTGGGTGTGTGGCCTGGGTCGGTGTGTGACTTATGCTCCCATTACAGCATAGGACAGAGGTTGAATGCTGGACTGAGAGTGGGGAGATAGATTAACCCTTGCAGGCAAAACCCCAAGTCATGTGTGAGAGCGGGTACATGACGAATAAGTGACACCACGGAGAAAGGGATCCGTGACACCCAGGTTATACCGGCATCATCTACAGGGCATGCCCAGGTTATACCGGCATCATCTAATGGAGATGCCCAGGTTATACCGGCATCATCTACAGGAGATTGTAGATTGTAAGCTCTCACGAGCAGGGTCATCTTATTTTGCTTTAATTATTGTATTGTTAACGTTGTTACTTATGACTTTTGTGTTTGAAACTGTTAAACTGTAAAGCGCTGCGGAATATGTTGGCGCTATATAAAGATTATTATTATTACAGGAGATGCGCAGGTTATACCGGCATTATCTACACGTGATGCCCAGGTTATACCGGCATTATCTACAGGAGATGCCCAGGTTATACCGGCATTATCTATACGAGATGCCCAGATTATACCGGCATTATATAATGGAGATGCCCAGGTTATATTGCCATTATATACTGGAGATGCCCAGGTTATACCGGCACTATATACTGGACATGCGCAAGTTATACCGGCATTATCTACAGGAGATGCCCAGGTGATACCGGCATTATCTACAGGAGATGCCCAGGTGATACCGGCATTATCTACAGGAGATGCCCAGGTGATACCGGCATTATCTACAGGAGATGCCCAGGTGATACCGGCATTATCTACAGGAGATGCCCATGTGATACCGGCATTATCTACATGAGATGCCCAGGTTATACTGGCATTATATACTGGAGATGCCCAGGTTATACTGGCATTATATACTGGAGATGCCCAGGTTATACCGGCATTATCTACAGGAGATGCCAAAAGTTATACTGGCATTATCTACAGGAGATGCCCAGGTTATACCGGCATTATCTATACGAGATGCCCAGATTATACCGGCATTATATACTGGAGATGCCCAGGTTATATTGCCATTATATACTGGAGATGCCCAGGTTATACCGGCACTATATACTGGACACGCGCAAGTTATACCGGCATTATCTACAGGAGGTGCCCAGGTTATACCGGCATTATCTACAGGAGTTACCCAGGTTATACCGGCATTATCTACAGGAGATGCCCAGGTGATACCGGCATTATCTACATGAGACGCCCAGGTTAGGCTACGTTCACACTAGCGTTGTGCGACGCACAACAAACCGAAAAACGCGTGCAAACGCACGCAAAAACGCTGCGTTTTTCGACGCGTGCGTCGTTTTTTGACGAAAATCGGACGCAAGAAAAATGCAACTTGTTGCGTTTTCTTGGTCCGACGCTAGCGTCAAAAAAGACGCACGTGTCGGAAAACGCAACAAGCAAAAACGCATGCGTCCCCCATGTTAAACATAGGGGCGCATGACGCGTGCGTCGCCGCTGCGTCGCCCGACGCTAGCGCGACGCACACTAGCCGAACGCTAGTGTGAACGTAGCCTTATACTGGCATTATATAATGGAGATGCCCAGGTTATACCGGCATTATCTACAGGAGATGCGCAGGTTATACCGGCATTATATACAGGAGATGCCCAGGTTATATCGGCATTATATACAGGGGATGCCCAGGTGATACTGGCATTATATACAGGAGATGCCCAGGTTATATCGGCATTATATACAGGAGATGCCCAGGTGATACTGGCATTATATAATGGAGATGCCCAGGTTATACCGGCATTATCTACAGGAGATGCCCAGGTGATACTGGCATTATATACAGGAGATGCCCAGGTTATATCGGCATTATATACAGGGGATGCCCAGATTATACCGGCATTATATACTGGACATGCGCAAGTTATACCGGCATTATATACTGGAGATGCCCAGGTTATACCGGCATTATAAACTGGACATGCGCAAGTTATACCGGCATTATCTACAGGAGATGCCCAGGTTATACCGGCATTATCTACAGGAGATGCCCAGGTGATACTGGCATTATCTACAGGAGATGCCCAGGTTATACTGGCATTATATACTTGAAGACACAAAAGAGAATAGTAAAACCAAAAACACTCAGTTTGAAAAAATGTTGCAGTAATCCGCAAGTGCTAGTAAAAGATGTAAAAAACAGCTGTTCTGTCCTGTATGCACACATGGATTTTTCCTCTCTGAACCCTGTTCACACAGGTCATATACAGATGATCAGGTTTTTAAATACATCAGATAGGGATTACATACATTAGTTAGGACTGCTCTGATAAGGGTATACCGTGAAGATTGGTTTCACTATTCTCTTTTGTGTCTTCAGGTTTCTTGGTGGTGTGTGAACATGATCATACAGACTTGTTCACTGTGCAAGTAGCCCATGTGTTCCTGTTGGCATTATATACTGTAGATGCGCAGGTTATACTGGCATTATCTACAGGATATGCCCAGGTTATACTGGCATGATATACTGGAGATGCCCAGGTTATACCGGCATTATATACTGGACATGCGCAAGTTATACCAGCATTATCTACAGGAGATGCCCAGGTGATACCGGCATTATCTACAGGAGATGCCCAGGTGATACCGGCATTATCTACAGGATATGCCCAGGTTATACTGGCATGATATACTGGAGATGCCCAGGTTATACCGGCATTATAGACTGGACATGCGCAAGTTATACCGGCATTATCTACAGGAGATGCCCAGGTGATACCGGCATTATCTACAGGAGATGCCCAGGTGATACCGGCATTATCTACAGGAGATGCCCAGGTTATACCGGCATTACACACAGGAGATGCCCAGTTTATACTGGCTGTACATGTATAATTATACACAGGAGATGCCCAGGTTATACCAGCTGTACATATATAATTATACACAGGAGATGCCCAGGTTATACCAGCAGTACATATATAATTATATACAGGACATGCCCAGGTTATACCGGCTGTACATATATAATTATATACAGGAGATGCCCAGGTTATACCAGCTGTACATATATAATTATATACAGGAGATGCCCAGGTTATACCAGCTGTACATATATAATTATACACAGGAGATGCCCAGGTTACACAGGCTGTATATATATAATTATATACAGGAGATGCCCAGGTTATACCAGCTGTACATATATAATTATATACAGGAGATGCCCAGGTTATACCAGCTGTACATATATACGGTAATTATACACAGGAGATGCCCAGGTTATACCGGCTGTACATATATAATTGTACACAGGAGATGCCCAGGTTACACAGGCTGTATATATATAATTATATACAGGAGATACCCAGGTTATACCAGCTGTACATATATAATTATATACAGGAGATGCCCAGGTTATACAGGCTGTACATATATAATTATATACTGGAGATGCCCAGGTTATACCGGCACTATATACTGGACATGCGCAAGTTATACCGGCATTATCTACAGGAGATGCCAAGGTTATACTGGCATTATCTACAGGAGATGCCCAGGTGATACCGGCATTATATACTGGAGATGCCCAGGTTATACTGGCATTATCTACAGGATATGCCCAGGTTATACTGGCTGTACATGTATAATTACACACAGGAGATGCCCAGGTTATACTGGCATTATATACTGGAGATGCCCAAGTTATACCGGCATTATAGACTGGACATGCGCAAGTTATACCGGCATTATCTACAGGAGATGCCCAGGTGATACCGGCATTATCTACAGGAGATGCCCAGGTTATACCGGCATTATACACAGGAGATGCCCAGGTTATACTGGCTGTACATGTATAATTATACACAGGAGATGCCCAGGTTACACCAGCTGTACATATATAATTATACACAGGAGATGCCCAGGTTATACCGGCATTATACACAGAAGATGCCCAGGTTATACTGGCTGTACATATATAATTATATACAGGAGATGCCCAGGTTATATCAGCTGTACATATATAATTATATACAGGAGATGCCCAGGATATACCAGCTGTACATATATAATTATATACAGGAGATGCCCAGGTTATACCGGCTGTACATATATAATTATACACAGGAGATGCCCAGATTATACCGGCTGTACATATATAATTATATACAGGAGATGTCCAGGTTATACCAGCTGTACATATATAATTATATACAGGAGATGCCCAGGTTATATCAGCTGTACATATATAATTATATACAGGAGATGCCCAGGATATACCAGCTGTACATATATAATTATATACAGGAGATGCCCAGGTTATACCGGCTGTACATATATAATTATACACAGGAGATGCCCAGATTATACCGGCTGTACATATATAATTATATACAGGAGATGTCCAGGTTATACCAGCTGTACATATATAATTATATACAGGAGATGTCCAGGTTATACAGGCTGTACATATAGAATTATATACAGGAGATGCCCAGGATATACCGGCTGTACATATATAATTATATACAGGAGATGCCCAGATTATACCAGCTGTACATATATAATTATATACAGGAGATGCCCAGGTTATACAGGCTGTACATATATAATTATACACAGGAGATGCCCAGGTTATACCAGCTGAACATATATAATTATACACAGGAGATGCCCAGGTTACACAGGCTGTATATATATATAATTATACACAGGAGATGCCCAGGTTATATCAGCTGTATATATATAATTATACACAGGAGATGCCCAGGTAATATCAGCTGTACATATATAATTATACACAGGAGATGCCCAGGTTATATCAGCTGTATATATATAATTATATACAGGAGATGCCCAGGTTACACAGGCTGTACATATATAATTATACACAGGAGATGCCCAGGTTATACCAGCTGAACATATATAATTATACACAGGAGATGCCCAGGTTACACAGGCTGTATATATATATAATTATACACAGGAGATGCCCAGGTTATATCAGCTGTACATATATAATTATACACAGGAGATGCCCAGGTTATATCAGCTGTACATATATAATTATATACAGGAGATGCCCAGGTTATACAGGCTGTACATATATAATTATACACAGGAGATGCCCAGGTTATACCAGCTGAACATATATAATTATACACAGGAGATGCCCAGGTTACACAGGCTGTATATATATATAATTATACACAGGAGATGCCCAGGTTATATCAGCTGTATATATATAATTATACACAGGAGATGCCCAGGTTATATCAGCTGTATATATATAATTATACACAGGAGATGCCCAGGTTATATCAGCTGTATATATATAATTATACACAGGAGATGCCCAGGTTATATCAGCTGTACATATATAATTATATACAGGAGATGCCCAGATTATACCGGCTGTACATATATACCGTATATACTCGAGTATAAGCCGAGATTTTCAGCCCAAATTTTTGGGCTGAAAGTGCCCCCCTCGGCTTATACTCGAGTCACGGTAGCGGTGGGGTCGGCAGGTGAGGGGCTGAGGGCGCTGGGGTATACTTACCTAGTCCCAGCGATCCTCGCGCTGTCCCTGCCGTCCCACGGGCTTCGGCGCTGCAGTTTCTTCCTCTCTTCAGCGGTCACGTGGGACCGCTCATTACAGAAATGAATAAGCGGCTCCACCTCCCATAGGGGCGGAGCCGCTTATTCATTTCTCTAATCAGCGGTGCCGGTGACCGCTGATAGAGAAAGAAGCTGCGGCACCGAAGACAGGAGGGGACAGCGCGAGGATCGCCAGGACTAGGTGAGTATAGCATATTCACCTGTCCACGTTCCAGCCGCCGAGCGTCGCTCCATCTTCCCGGCCGGCGCCTCCATCTTCCCGGC